>NW_013666241.1:423645-481825 GCF_000517525.1 Limulus polyphemus
AAATTGTTTTCTTTTGAAAAAAGAACAGTTAGAGGAGATCTGATTGTGGTGTTTAAGATTGTAAGGGGAATTGATAGTGTTAATGTATCATCTTTTTTCATATTTAACACTGAGAATAGTAGGACTAGGAGACACAAATATAAATTTTGGCGGAGTAGGAGTCATCTTCAACAAGACAGTTTTATTTTTTTAACAGGGTGGTTGGCCTTTGGAATGGGTTGCCTTCAGATGTTATAGAGGCAGTAAATATAAGTGAGTTTAAGAAAAGGGTTGATAAGGATATGAATGAAAAGAGCTGGGTTTAAAATTTGTTTATTATTATTATTTTTGTTAATCATTTCAATTTAGTTTTGAGGATGGAACAGCCAAGATGGACCAATTGGTCCCATGTTGTCCCAAAATGTTATGTTATGTTAAGGCAGCCATAACAAATGTTTATATTTTAGTTTTAAGTTGCTGACACCCATGATTTTCTATAGACTAGACAAAGAGAAAATATTAATGAAGAATGCAATCAGAGACCTTCAGCAAATGTGGACAAGATTTTTTCTGAATCAACTGAGCATGACCAGCTCCACCAGAAAGAAAGCATAAAGGCATTAGAAGAGAAAAGCGAATTAAAGCCCACTAAAAAGTTGCTGGATGACAAATTAAGTGAAAAGGTTTTCAGTGTTTTACCTAAGTCTTCTTTTTCCAATTTATTTCTTATTTAATCTCCTCACTAGTTTCCTTTAATCCTGTTTAAGGTATTTATTGTTATGTAGATTTAATTGTTATGTGGTTAAAAACTGATAGCTTAGATGTATTTGTCAAGTATATGTAGATAACCATTTACTTGTTGGTAGATACTTTGATTACATTGAGCTTTTTTTATTATTTGATAAAATACAGACAGTAAAGAAATATTTTTCAAGCAAACATTTGATCCACAATATACATTTTCTGAGAGAGAGATTTAAATGCATAAATGGATTAAAAATTAGTACCTTAAGACTTAATATTAGTTGTTAGATTTAGTTGTTATTTAGGCTTAGTTGTTTAAAATAATTTTTAATATATATATATATATATATATATAAACAAAAAAGCATACATTTAATGGTATACTGGGAATGATAAACTCTATTCTTCACTCTTAGTTTTATCCTAGTTTTCTTTTACGTTCATGATTAAGTTCTTCTCTGTTTTCTTTGGGTTAAAAATCAACCTGTTTCGTATTTGAGATCAGTTAACAAACTTTGTATTATTTAAGAAATTGAAAAATACTTTTACCATGCAAGAGATTATAATAGCATGGCCCTAAGTTAATAAATTTCTAATCTAATTTACCCAAACCAATCATGCAGATTTTATGCTACTGAATATGAGCATAACACAACAAGCTAGGCTTGCAGTTTTTGACACTTACAGCTACATCTACTTGAAAAAAAGAAGTGTTTAAACCATATTTGAATTCCTGCTTTAAAAAACAGAATCAATGTTTTAGGAATAGCAATAATACTAAAACAAAATGTTCATTTTGGTTTTAATGGATTGTTAACTTACTTTTGTTTAAAAAAATCAACACAATATAATAGATGCAAAAAACAGCATTAGAAATCTACATAACTTCATTTTCTTTCGTTAGAACTTTATCCTAGAAAAATATCAAAATAATTAGATATTAAAGAAGCTTTAAAAAACCTCAAAATTTCTGTCAAATGTACATGAAGCTAGTTATTACACTGGAAAATTTAAATTCATTTATGGTAGATTAACTTTTAACAGGTGGCCAAGTTCAACTTCAACCCCGGTATCCATTATATTTGTGATATATGACAAAATTCCGCACACCCTTGATATGCAGAAGAACTTGTTATCCTCTAAACTGTGTGCATGTGGGTGGGAGTCAAAATGTATAACCACAACCTTTTACAGAGTGTCATTCAACATGGTATTGTGTATTTGATGTCAGAGTTGTCAACTATTTTGTGTAAATATGCATAGTAAATTTTGAATTATAGACAACATCTCTTCTCCAATACGAGGTCGGTCCAATGGGCAGGAGCCAATGCACATTCAGTTAATAGGTATGAAGTGGTATCTCAGATCTGTCAAAAAACATTTTACTTTTGTTACATAACATGATCCATTTTACTCTTGGTATGTATCAAGATTCATTTTGCTCTTGGTAGGTATGAAGACCCATTGTACTCTTGGTAGATACCAAGATCCAGTTTACTCTTGATGGGTTCCAAGATCCATATTACTCTTGGTAGGTATCAATATCCATTTTACTCTTGGTACATACCAAGATCCAGTATATTCTTGGTAGATATCAAGATTCATTTTACTCTTGGTGGGTATCAAGATTCAGTTTAGTCTTGTAGATATCATGATCAGTTTACTCTTGGTAGGTATGAAGCCCCATTTTACTTTTGGTAATACTGAGATCCAGTTTATTCTTGATAGATATCAAGGTTCATTTTACTCTTGGTGGGAATCAAGATTCAGTTTACTCTTGATAGATATCAAAATCCATTTTACTCTTGTTGGGTTGCAATATCTGTTTTACTATTTGAAGATATCAAAATCCAGTTTAGTTTTTGTAGGTATTAGAATCCAGTTTATTCCTGGTAGATATCAAGATTCATTTTACTCTTGGTGATTATCAACATCCATTTTTCTCTTAGTAGGTATCAAGATCCAGTATATTCATGGTAGGCATCAAGATTTATTTTACTCTTGGTGGGTTCCAAAATCAGTTTCACCCTTGACAGGTGTGAAGAACTGTTTAACCCATGATAGTTGCTAAGATCAGTTTTCCTCTTGGTAGTTATTAAAATCCACTTAACCCCTTGTTGTTTGCCCAGATTACTTGTTTTATGATAATAAACTCAAGTCACAACCTCTGTTTTGAAAAGCTTGAATAATATAACTGTAAATACTGTTTATATTAATTGCACTTGGAACACATGTAGGATAGAAATTATGCCAACAGTGCTTTGAAATTAGTTAATTATTGTGTTTTGATTTAGAGATTATTGTAATTGTTATACTGTCTTAATTCTACAAAATATTAGTATAAAATTCTTTGTTCTTACACCTTGATTTATTTTTTGTTACTGCTTATATATTATTAGGAGTTTTGCAAAAAAAAAGTTTCTCTCTTAATCAAACTCAAGCAGATCTGTTATTGAAATTCATCCAAGGAGAGTCATTACGTAATTTTGAGCTGAATGGTTAGTTACGCATTTTAAATATAACTTTAGTTTTCAATGATAATTTTGTAACAGCATTTTTAGATTGAAAGATAAGTAAAGTATTTAAAATTTAATTTGTTATTGAAACAAATTTGCAATCACAGTATGTTAGCTTACAATCAAGAAAAAATATTAATATTTCAGAAAACATTTGTAACAGCTTAAATTGTTTCTGTATTTTGTGTAGGAAGCAACTGCTTGTGATCTATCTGTGATGTATAGTGAACTGAACACGTTTCATCAAGATAGAAAAAACTTAGATAGGTTTGTCATTAATCTCTTTTACTCTAATTTGCTTTTAACATACAGCATACAAATTTAAAGAATATTATAGTATTTTGTTTTATACTAATAGTATTTATAGTATTTCAAAAGATGTTTGCTTGTTTTAGAGCAAAGTCACACTGAGCTATTCTGTGGGGAATTAAATCGCAAATTTTAACATCGTAAGTCCATAGACTTACATCCATCCCTCTAGGGGCAATTGAAAGATGAACCACGAATGAATTTACACAACATTGGCTGTAACTTAACATTAGAGATAAAACTAACTGTGCCACAAGAATATGGTTTTAGATAAAATATTTTAGTTATGATTTTATAGGCTTTAGGTCTTATGAATGGATAATTTATAACTCATTTGAATTAAAAGTGGTATTTCTTTGTCATTATGTTATCACAATATTTCAGACTCTCTCTCTTACAAGTAATTTTCAAATGTTTTATAACACTGTACTGTGTTATATACACTATCACTGAAATCTGTTTGTATTGACAGCTGGCCTGAAAAAAAATTATTTTTTAAATAAACCCTCACATTTTATTACAGATGTAAAGCAGTTCAAATCTTGTACAGTAGTACTTCCAAAATCTAACTCAGTAATAGGCTAAATTCCAGTTATTGATACCAGCTTTGTCTGTTGTGAGTCCAAATTAGACTATTGAAGACTTCAGTCATGGAAATGTATCCACACAATGCTAAACATATCTTGAATAACATACTGACACTATATATGAAACATAAAATACTTGACTCACTGGTTAAAAATGTATGGACGACTCTGAACTGTGTATTCTAAGGAAAGTTTTTCCAACTATATGTCTACTACCTTTTTGACTCCATTCTCTAAACCTATTTTGATAGCATATAATTACCAGACAGTTCAAGAAACTACAACAAAGTATTATTTTGATTTAGTATATAGGCTTCCAAAATGATTAATGTAACTGCAACACAACATACAAACAACAAAGAATCATTTGGTCCATCAATGCTAACATTTCACACACACACTTTTAAGAAAAGAAAATTTTAAATACACTTATTATTTTTAGGGAAATTAGCAATTCTCTCAAACTCCAGTAAAGTGTCAGCCTTCAATAAGTCCAATGGCAACTCATTCCACAAGTCAGTCACACTGTTAGAAATCTGAAACTGTCACAACTGGAGCCATCCTGTCTTTTCCAAATCTTAAACTTGTGTCCTCTCATCACATTGTCTTCATAATATAGTACAAAAAATTAGAGACCTTTTCTTTTTCAATGCTCTGGATAATCTTGTAAACTTCAATCACTTCTTATCCTTCTTTTCCCAAGAGAAAATAAGTTAAGAGATCTTAATCTATCCGATTAAGTTAGATTACCCTTTTATCCTTGTAATCATCCTTAGTCACCCTTCTTTGAACCATTTCTGATAAGTTAATATCCTTTCTTAAATAAGGAGATCAAAATTGTACACAGTATTCGAAGTGAGGCCTAACTAGTGATTTCTATAGAGATATAATTACATCTTTTGGCTCATAATCAGTGTCTATAATAACACACTAAGATTCTATTATCTTCACTATTAACAACAGAGTACTGCTTCAATGGCTTGAGTATGACTTATCCATCAATATGCCAAGATCCTTTTGTTCAGTCACTATTTGGTTCTTATCTATAACTTATCATATTTATGATCTTCCAACTGCATTACTTTGCACTTACTATTTAAAGGTCATTATGCCAACTTACCAGTTTATCCAAGTCATTGTGTAATACCAAAAAATCCTCAATACAGCTAGAAATACCCGTGAGTTTAAAGTACATCAGCAAATTTTACTTATTATGCCCTATCAATATCGTGAATGTAAATAAAAAAAACACAAAGGGTCAAGCGCTAACCCCAAAGGTATTCCATGATAGTAATAAGAGTCCAGGTTCACTGGACTCCATTAATAAAATATGTGATTTTCCTAGCTAATCTTTTGTGCAGCACCTTGTTAAAAGGTTGTGAAAATCTAAGTACATATGCACCAGGTATACACCATTTTCTTTATCAAGATAACAAATAAAATACTCAAAAAACAGTAACAGATTATTAAGGCAAGATATTTCTACTTTGTAAATCCATGTTAGTTTTCATTTATAATATCATATTTTACAAAATGATTTTGTAAAGCTTCTTTTTATCTGATTCCCTAGAATTCTACTTGCTACAGAATTAAGACTAACTGTCCTGTAGTTGAAACTCAACTCTTTTCTCCCTCCTTTAAAAATAGTAATAACATAAGCAACTCTCAGCAGGTTGCCCACTCTCTATTTACCTATCAAACATGAAGAAAAGAGGCTCTCATACCTGATTTTGACCACCTTTAAAACTGTGAACATCCTTGTCTTACCCTGATGCTTTATCTGTTTTTAATAACTTAGTCTTTATTCTTACCATTAATGACAGATTAATATCTACATGATTCAGGTTATTTCCATTTTGTACCCATTGAATACTCAGAATCAGGAATAATGCTAATATTTTGTCTTCTAAAATCAAAAGAGAACATTTAATAGTTCAGTCTTCATACAATCTTCAACATAAACCATACCATCAACATCCTTTAAGACCAAATCCCTATTTCTAACATTTTGCTTTCCTTTAAAAAAGCCCCCCAGTGGCACAGCGGTATGTCTGCAGACTTACAATGCTAGAAACCTGGTTTCGATACCCGTGGTGGGCAGAGCACAGATAGCCCATTGTGTAGCTTTGGGCATAAATTCAAAAAACAAACAAACAATATTACCTTTAAAAAATATCCTTGCAGTTAGTTTTAACATATCAGTCAATTGTTTCTCGTAAAGTCTTTTGGATTTCCTAATATATATTTTAATCATGTTCCTAGCCTGCCTGTGGTTCAGTAACTCTTCCGACTTATCAATCTATTTAAACTCATGTAATTTTTTCTGGTTTTTCTTCTATGTGTTTTTAGGAAGCCAAATAAGTTTGATTTTCCCTGTTATTCCTTTTCTCTTTTTAGGAACATGTCTATCTTAAATTAAGAGTGATTTATTTTAAAAATTTTCTCACAAATGTCCCTCATCACCTTTTCTCCCATGATCCCAATTCACTGTTGATAAATATTGTCTCATTGCCTCAAAATTTGCTTCCTGAAAAGTAGCAACTAATTGTATTTCTTTTTGTCTTAAAATACAACAAAACATCAAACCTAATAATGCAGTGATCACTCTTCTCCATATATTACCTTACTTGCACCTATATCTTCATCATTAGTTAACAATAAACCTACACTTGCAAGCCACACTGATTGGCTCTCTGACAGTTTGGTATGGAAAATTATCCTGAATCATTGCAATACATCTCTTCCTTGATGTATGACTCCTTAAAATCCCATTTAATGTGTCTAAAATTACAGTATCCCATAATTACTGAATCACTATTCTTATCAATAACAAACCTGATCTCATTTTACAATTTCTTACTAGCCCATTCTGTTTGATCATGTCACCTATAACAACTGCTAATTTTAAAAAGTTTTTCCCCTTGAAACCCCCTGTTGCAACCCATATATAGATTCAACCTCTTGACTACCACTTTTTATGTCTTCAATAACTTAACAAGGTGCAGTTCATCCCTTTTATAAGGGCCACCCCTCTTCCTCTTGTAAAACATCTATCACTATCATTTAACTTATAACATGAAATTTCAAAATAATTCTTATTATCAATATTCTCCAAATCTCATCAAGTTAAAGTAATTCTCATTATATTATAATCTTCCATTTCAGTTAGAGCTCTGAACTCTTCATTAATTAAACAACATGAATGCACTGTCTGAGCACCTTATGTCACACCTTATAAAAGTAAGTCACATATTTTAACAGTAAAATTCAATGCATGGAACTGTAATGACACTTTCAACGTTAGACCTATGCAAAGCCTCCTTAGAAAACAAGACAGCAATTAATGTTTCCCTAATAAATTTCAAATTTGTACTTTATACTGTTACTTATCAGTAACCAAAATTTTACAAACAAGTTTAACAGTATCTAACAGGTAAAGTCTTAATGCAATTAATAACGCTACGTTTTAAGCTTTTCATCACGAATAATTTAATTACAGCATTAGAGTGGACAGGTTCTACAGATATTAAAGCATCACTGATCACCTGTCTTCTGAACTATTTGGTACGAAAGTTTTATATTGAAAAAAATACTATTTTTTCAATTCTGTAAATAAACTTATTTGTAATGAGCTTTTTTGTTGGGATAAGATTCAACTTTTGAATGATGCCTATATATAGTATTTTTCTAAAATTATCAGGATATAATGTTAAGCCATTGTAAAAATTTGGCTCTGCCACATACATGGTGTGTTATGCTGTCTTTATTGCCTTCTAATTTGCTTTATTTAACTTTTTTTCTCATTTCATGTGCTTTCATATTGGTATATTTGCACTTTGTTTGATGTATTGTCATCCACACTCATTCTTCTTAGTTGTTATTAGATTGAGGCTACAAGTGTGGTACATCAGGATGGTGGGATTTTCTTTCTGATTGTTAGTATACTGAGATTACAAGTGTGGTACATCAGGGGGTGAGTTTTTTTTTTTTTTCTGATTGTTAATATACGGAGACTAAAAGTGTGGTACATCAGGGTGGCAAGTGTTTCTTTCTGATTGTAAGTATACTAAGGTTACAAGTGTGTTACATCAGGGGTGAGTTTTTTGTTTTTTTTCTGATTGTTAATATACGGAGACTAAAAGTGTGGTACATCAGGGTGGCAAGTGTTTCTTTCTAATTGTTAGTATACAGAGGCTACAAATGCGTGTGGGGAGTTTTTCTTTCTCATCGTTTGTATACTGAGGCTACAAATGTTGTGCATCAGAGTGATGAGTATCCAATATGATTTCGTACCTCCTCTCTATAGGCACAAATTGTTGCTCACCACTAGCTTTGATACTCCCAACTACCCTCACTTATATTCACGTGAGACATCTGCATGCTGTCATTCAAATGATCATGCAGCAACCTGCCAACATTAGGAGTATGACACAACTACTATCATAACTACTACCCTCTCTTATATACAGCCCATAATCACTTTCTCGATTGGCAGTCCTACTAATAGGGTGTGTTTTCACTCGTGCTTTCCTACTTATTGTTTCTTTTTATCGAATTCACATAGATTAATTGTCTTCAAGTTTTCATTAACTAGTTCATTAATTTTTTTGGGCTCGATTTTCGAGTTTTATTCTAAATGCATATTTATTTCAGTTTTTTCAAACCATTTTTTTTTTTTCTACTTTCAATGATTTTTGACTTGTATTGGAGCTTCAAATGGTGTAAGGGCTTTTTCTGCTGAGGAAGTAACAGCTCTTTTGGAAGGGAGGTGGTTACCTTTATGCAGTCTTCTGAGTTACTGGATGATTGTCTTCTAGTATCCTATGAGGGTTTTCCTAAATATGATGGTGAGATTTTTGACAGCCTGTTCCCTCCTACTGCTAATGCCACACTGTTGCATTTCATTTCAGGGGAAGTGCCCAGGCCTTCTTCTCCCTTTGTCAACTTAATAATTCAAGTTTGTTATGTTTTATCCTTGTTTCCCATTTCCTATGATTCCTCACCTGCCCTTCTCCATGTTGCACTGAGGGGCCAGCATCTAGTGTTTCAATACCCTCACTGGATATTGTGGTTCACATGAGTTGCTTTAGGGACCAGTTATGTTCAGGGTCTGTATGCTGCAAACCCCACATACTATGGATGTTCATGATTTGACATTTTTGTCAAAATTTCCCTACTTAGTCTCACAGCATTTTGACTCACTTGTCCCTTTAGGGGTTTGTACCCCAATACTTTGGTTACCTTCTCCCTGCCTCAGTTTTCCTATTTTCCACCATGGCATGCCTCTCTTTGTCTGCTCTTTACTTGCTAACATATAGCTCATTCATTGTTAGGACCTTTTGTGGTTCAGACACTCTTTTGTTGTGGGTGCATTTTCTTCCCTCCTCATGCATGATTTGCACAATGGCTCCTTTACTGTGCCAGGATATTACCCGGAGCATTCCGAACTGTTTGGAAATCAGAGTTGAGTTGGCATGGTTGCATAATTTCCTCATTGGCCTCCAATTTATCCCACCCCATTCTGAACCTGCTCTTGTAGTTTCACCCTCCTCCTTCCTCTCCATTTCTGGTTCTGGCCTCTCGTATTTCTGAGGTTTGCTGTTGGTACTTGTGGCACCATCCTAGGGGCAACCGATGGTCTTGGTAACTACATAGTGAGTTGGGGTCCTTTGCCTACGTCTGGTGGTCCTTTTGCTATGAACCCTTGGGTTTTGCAGGTTGTCTTGGAGGCTCTAATTCTCCTCCTCCATTGTCTCAGCATTCCATTTCCTTCTCGGGATCCAGCTTGCAGCCAGTGTCTTTCAGTAGCAGTCTGGGACCTACTTCACAAGTGTGCCATCAAATCAGGGATTCTACATCTGTTTGTCATCCCCATGAAGTCCAAGAATGGGTGCCTTGTCATCAGTGTTTTGGCTCTGTACCACTCCTTGGTCCTACCTCATTTTGCCTTAGAGTCCTACTTGTTGTTTAAATGTTTTTTCATTCCTGGTCTATGGTAGATGTTTCGGAGGCATACCTTCACCTTCTCATTTCCTCTGCATCCTGACATTGCCTTCATTTTGTCCAGTGAGATTGGTGTTTTTCAATTCTGTACTCTTCTGTTTGGGTTTGCCTCAGCTCCCTATTCTTTGTTGTTGTTGGGTGGTCAGTGCATTTGCCCAACTTCTTTATCCCAGAGACTTCTGTTTCCACTATTGCAAAGACAATTGACTACTTCTTGCTCCCTTGCAGCTTGCCTCTGCCCTTTGTACTCAGTTTTCCCCTTTGTTTGTGGGCTATAGAGCTACTAGTTTTCAACCTATGCTCCTCCTCTCCTTTCACTATGCAAGAGATTCTATCTCTTTGGGGCATATAGGCTTCTTTAGAAGCACTCATCAGTCTTGGTTGTGCCCACATGTGTTTCTTTCAGTGGGTTTTGGTGGACCAGTGGAGCTTTGTTTGGGATCCCTTGGATGGCCCTCTTTTCCTTTCTTACATACCAACTTTGCTTGGTGATTGGATCAAGACAACACCATTATGGATGTTCCTCTTCCTCCTCCTCAACTGGAACAGTGCCTCTCTTTCTGGTTGGGGTACTTACCTGAATGTTCAGAAGGTCTCAAGACAGTGGTCTCTATCCAGTTCCCCTCTCCATATCAATCTCTTGGAGCTCCTCACAGTTCGTCATTCATGGTTTACTTCCTTCCAGCTCCTCAGGGTCAGTTGGTGATCGTTCATTCCAACAATTTGAATGTGCTTTTGTACATCTCCAGGCAAGGAGCCATTCAGTCGAGAGATATCTGTTTTCAGATGTTGAACACATATTGGGCCCTTGGCCATCATATTCTGGCTGCTCTGAATCTAGTTGAGGATCATTTATTTCACCTAACATGATTCACCCTATGGTGTGGTCACTGGACTGACTGGTGTTTTGTTGACTTTGTTCCAAGTGCAGTGTTCTGGATCTGATGCCTTTGCCACACATCTCAATTTCTAGCTCCCACAGTTTTGGTTTCTTATTCTTCATCAGTTGGCTGGGGCAATAGATGCTCTCGGTCTGAATTTTATAGGCCTCTACCTGTATGCCTACCCCCTACATCTGTCTGTTTCTCTGGGTCCTTTCCATCATCCAGACCACTCATGTGTCATGTTCTTTCCTTTGACTGACACAGCTATGGTTTCCATTACTGTACTGGCTAATGATATTTCTTCCTCTCCCTCTTTCCCCCACCCTTTTACATCATCCTTAGTCCAGCATACATCATCCTTCCTTTTCCACACTCTGTTTTCATCTATGGTTTTTTTTCCACGTATTAGCCAGGCTGGCTGACTTTCAGCAGTGTCACATCCTTGATTTCCTATTCTGTTCTTCCTTTCTCCATGGCTGTGTACCAGTGGCAGTGATACATGTACCATGGTTGGTCCATACATTGTGGTTTTTTTCCTCCTTATTCTTCTCTTCCCCACATCACTTCCTTTCTTACCTGGCTCTTCAGCAGGAGCCTCTCGATCTCATCAGGCATGGGCTATCTTGCTGCTTTATTAACCATGTTTTGTTTACATGATAGGTCCATGTCTTTCATTTGCCAGTCCTTTCCCTTTTGTTTTGTTCACTCCACCTCACCCTACTTCTCTTCTGGATTGGAATCTCAATATCCTCCTCCATGCCCTTACTCTTCCCCCATTTGAGCAGTTGTCTACTTGTTCCTTCTATCACCTCTCCTTCAAGACCTTTTTCCTCCTCCTATTGGCATGTGGACTTCTTCAATTGGACATCTTTGCTATTGCTGTCACCTGCATCTTATTTGCTTATTCCTTGGAATCCTTCTCTGTCCCATTACCTTTATGGATTGGATTCAGCAGCTTATTTGCCTTGCTTATTCTTCCCTTTCAATAGATGATTGTCATCTTTTCTGTGTTACTTCATATCAAATCCATTGCCTTCCCACGTTCCTGGCTGCTCATTTCCATCATCCATTGGAGGACATCATTTATGCCTGTATGTTGATACACCATATACCTTCATTGCTCTTTATCTTCACCATCTGGCTGTTTCTTATTCTATGGGTTTTGTTCTTCCTCCTGTTGCCATTTCATGTTCCACAATTTCTCTATGAGTGGGTAAGTACTCCTTTTTTTCTACCCTTTCTTTGCAGGGGCCCTTTTTATGTTTAAGGATACTGCTTTGTGGTGAGTGTTGCCTGACCAGGTATACTTATTTTCAACCCTATAACCTCCTCCCCGGCTATGCTCTCAGAGAGAAGGTAATGTTGCTCTCATCATATTTCGTTATAAAAATATAACTAGCAGGTGAAATAGTTTGAAACTTGACAAGATCATTCCTAAAAGTATGTAGTTTCAGAAAATAATTACTTTTGTTTTTTTTACTATTTCTAATAAAAATATTCGTTATTTAATGTAGTTCAACTGCAAGGTGATTTTTATTATGAGTATAAAAATACTATTTATTATCT
The DNA here is from genome assembly GCF_000517525.1 of Limulus polyphemus. NCBI lineage: Eukaryota > Metazoa > Arthropoda > Merostomata > Xiphosura > Limulidae > Limulus > Limulus polyphemus. The sequence goes on from NW_013666241.1 coordinate 436,234, forward strand.
TACAGTTTTCACATTTCATTTGCATATCTCTACAACCTCCTAAATAAATATCAAAAGCTTTTTAAGGTAAATGTTTATAACTTATTTTCCATTTCACTACTATATCACTAACTTTAGCTATTATCATCAATGTGCAGTGCAATTAAATGTTTAAAATTAAGAAATGTAAATATGTACATACCTTTTAACTCTGTGTAGAATACTTTTCAAACTTCATTTTGTCATATGCATAATTTAAAGTTTTTATCTTTTCACTTATAGTCTATTTTAAATTTTCCTTTCCAATCTTTGTCTTTTATTATTTATGCTGATATGTTAATTGGTGTCTGCAGGCCTTTTAAGTTATTATCTTCAGCCTCTGGACAGAGATGCATTTACCCAAATAAGATGGTGCTTCCCAATGCTATCTTGTTTATAAGCTTTCATAATCCAGGCAACAATAAGTTAAACATATAAAAATCATTAAACTTTTTAAATATGCATTTTAAAATACAAATAACATATAATGTATTAAAATGTAAAAGCAATCAAACTGTTTATAAAACTAATACATATAATGCATGAAAAAATTGCCAAGCATTACAGGCACCACTCTCAACATTGGACATAGACTCATATAACTTGGTTGAAAACGAATTTATAAGTTCATGTGCATGGTGAAATTTGGACATCTGAAGGAAGTACCAACAGTGCACAAGCACAGTTTATTTCTATACCAGCTCTTAAAGTTGAAAAATATAACTGCAAGTGGATCACATGACAGCAAAAACTGTAGTTTTTCATTGTTGTTTTTTGATGTTTCTTTTGAAGTAAAAGAATATAAACTTAGATAATATAAAACATGTTTGATAATGCTAATTTCATTAAAATTAGCATTAATATAAAACATGTTTGATAATGCTAATTTCATTAAAATTAGCATTAATATAAAACATGTTTGATAATGCTAATTTCATTAAAATACATTGACAGTAAATTGGTTTAATTAAATTTTGAATGTAACTTGGTAACACTTTGTGATATACTCAGAATGGTATTTAAAAATTCTACCAATTGTTATAGGGTTAAATCCACACTGTAAGACTTGTGTGTCAAATATGTCCACCATTGAGATGGGGTGTTCTGCAAGGTCACTGGTAAGTATTCCTTGCAGTATTTTTGATTCATAAAGATGTTCGTCCTGGACCATACACTCATGGACTAACATGAGTAAAGCAGATGGGGATTGCTGCCCATCCCTGATGATCTTTGTATCATAGGTCACTGGATCAGTCTGCTTTTCAAAATAAGTTATCATGGTCACCTATTGCATTGTTTCTAGTGCAGCATTCCTCTGGACTCTCCAACATGCTGTTCCCCCCGTCTTCTACTGGAGTATAGGAGTCCTTGCCACTTACCAGTTCCTAGCTGCTAGTATGGTGGACCATGGAGGCATTCCTCTGGACTCTCCAACATGCTGTTCCCCCCGTCTTCTACTGGAGTATAGGAGTCCTTGCCACTTACCAGTTCCTAGCTGTTAGTATGGTGGACCATGGAGGCTTCCTCCTGAGTGTGCTTGATCCCACTCAGTTGAGAATAGGGCAGTGTTGTTCTGCTGGTGTTGATGGCTTTGACACTCATCCTACTGCAGACCTGATGTACAATTCCAGATGCCACCAGATGATGGATGATGCATTCTGCCAATGTGCAGTTTGCCCCTCTACACCCTACTTTCAATCATGTTGGTTCCTGGCATATATGGTGATGGTTGGAGCTGGGTCAGCCACATAAATCCTCACATGTATGTGGCCAGGTACCCTCCTCCTACTGCAGACTGGATGATAAGTTCCCAATACCACCTGGTGCTGGACTGGAGATGAACCTCACTTTGCTGTCCACCTTCCTATTGTCTCCCAGATGTTGGTTCCCAGAAGATATGGGGATGGTTGAGTTGGATATGCACACATGATAATGTGGGTCCTTGGTACAGGGGCTCATCTTCCTTACCAGTTCCTGTATCAGAGTGAAAGGCTAAAAGACCCTCTTTCTACTGTGGGCCAGATATACTTATCACAGTTTGACTGGTGTTGGTTGAGGTAGCCCAACCATTTAGTCTGATACACCCTGGCAACTCTATCTCAGGGATCCCTTAATTTCATTTACTTAATTTACTGGGATCCTTCCTTTAATTCCACCCTTCTTGTGACACATTTTCACATGGGTGAAGAGTATACCTGGCTCAGAAGTGGTACAGTCTCCCATGGGTGTGTTGACTTCCATTTATTTGCACACTCCATTGTCTTCCTTTAGGCACTTACTAAAAGGGGATCATCTTCTTACCAGATCTTCTGCCAACTCAATGTGGGATTCTAACTGTTTGTAAGTAGAGGTAGGATATCATATCAGAAATTATCATTTTCCTACACTGAAAATATATTTCCAAGAGATACTTATCTCATCTCACATTTCCCACCTGACATCTCCACTTCTGGTGTCAGTTTTGTACATACTGCCCAATCTCGAAGTGATTACAGGCTGCACACAGAAGAGAGGGACTAGGGAGTTATGTTACATTCCTATGAGTGGAGGGTTGCTGCATGATCATTTGCATGATAGCATACAGTCAAGAAAAGATATTTATGAAAAGAGGAAAGTATCTATCGGAAATACATTTTCAATGTAGGAAGATGTAACTTTTATTTCTGGTTGCTAATATATACTGAAGATACAAGCATGGTATATCAGTTTGGCAAGTTTCCTCGTGTGTTAAATTCAATCTTTACTTTTTGATTTTAGAACATTTGAGTTACAAAGTGATTAATGTTATGTAATAAATGTTTCTGAACAAGTAGCATTCATTACAGGTTAAGAAACAAAATCAAGCACTATGATATGTAAGCACCTATTTTCAACTAATACCTCTTCAAATTATAAAACAAACAATAGGATGTATCATCAGATATTTTCATTGAAAGATATTTAGGTTATTAAAGAAACATTATCATCTATCATCATTTGTTTTCAACCAGTAGTATTCCAATTTATATAATGACCAATACTATACATGTACCAATAGTTAAACAGTCACCAGCATTTCAGGTTATGAAATAAACACAATCTGTCAGACTTTATTTTAACGTTTTTGTTCACATAAATACTGTTACCATGTGGTATAATATGGTATAACATTATCATCATTTATTCTTAACAACAGTATTTCACTTGACCAAACACATTACTACATCTCTTCACCTATTTACACCTAATAGTATTGTTGTTTGTATAATGCACAATGTTTTGTCTCATTACTTTTTTAACTGTTACTATCATTGGTTAAAAAAACAAACATTATGTGTGTCATTGTAGTTGTTTGGTATTTTCAAGTAAAACCAATATCCCAATAAGTATCAGACAGACAAACCCACAAATAACAGCAGATTCGACCAAAAAATAAGGGGAGTGTTCTGTAGTTGATAACTTGACTGAATTTTAAGTTGCATGAGAAATAAAGAGATTGGACATATTTGAATGATAGTGAAAACAAATAGTGTGTACATAACAAATGGACAATCACCTCTACTGGATCAGTGAATAGCTTACCAACTTTTCACCTCTCAAGATGAATCTCTGCCTAACTGGTCACGATGAACCAAGAAAGCGTGTCTGGATCCAGAATGTTAACTTGTTTTCTTTGTCTAGTGGATGACATACCTCATCCTGATATACATACCCTGACAGCATTGGTCAGCTGTCAACCTGAATTCTACATGCAATATTGAAACATTTCTGCAAACAGGGGAGATGTCACCTACTAGGGATCAAAAGGCACAGTAGTTAGAACAAGATAATGTTAGCAACTGCAGACCACGTATTGGTGCCATAACAATGTGGAAACTAAATAATTCGAGAATTTTGAATAATTCTATATCACTTTAGAGGGTAGGAAACTTATTATATCCATGCCTATTACAGTAACATTAAGTGTTAAAAAATGCCTTACTAGCAGTAGCTAGTGGGTTTAGCGAGTTTGTAAGCACTCACATGGAGTGTGAGAGGTTTAAGGTTTGAAATCAAGTCTAGGAAATGAAAAAAATTTGATTGCCACAGTAAAATTGGTGTCCAGCTAGTGGTTATCTCATATCACTGTGATAAGGCTTGAGCATTGACTTTTTTTTGTAAGGGGGGAGAAAGTGGTAGCGATTGTTAGGGTAGCTCTATTGGTAGAGCATTCACTTGGCATGCAAGAGGTTTGATATCAAATTGAGGAAATATAGAAAAACTACATTACAAATCATAATTTATTTTCAGTGAATCACAGATTAGTTTGTAAAATAAAGACTATTATTATGTGTCCTTTCTTATTCTCAACCAACTCTATATTTTTTGTAAGTTATATTTTTAATGTTTTATTATGTATGCTAGTTAGAGGGGTGTGTGATATGTTAAGAGAGGCCTAGAATGGCTAGAAAGTTCTAAGTTGATGTCAAATTCTCCTCCTGCGCTTGAAGTTAGATTATGAATATGAGACAATTGTGAAGTGTGTAGGGTTGTCTAAAGATACAAATTTGAATCAGTCAGCATGCTTCCATGAAATATTTGGATTTGTGTTAACTGTCATGCTTGTTGGGTTACTCAGTATGTGCAAGTAAGTTGATTTTACATTAATCTTAGTAATGTTAGAGAGGTTTGAACATTGTTTGTAGTATAGGCCTATGACAATTTACAACATTGTACAAATACTCAAGCTTGTGGAAACATTAAAGGAGGAAATAAAGTAAATTGTTTTTGTCACATAAACTGAAAGTTGAATTATTTTCACCAGATAATTTAAAAGAACCCACCAAAGAAAACAAAATTTTACAACACTTCAAAGAAAGGGCAGATGGGGTATTTTCAGCTGAACTTTGTCCCATAACTCCAGTTAATTTCTAATGCCTGGTTAGCCCCTGGTTCTTCTTTTGATTGAGCTAGAAAATTCCTCCTTGGTATCTTGATAACCGTTGATTTCTCATAGTCTTGGTCAGGTTTACCACATCTATAACACTTCCCATGTTCTGGTATCCTTTGAGAGGAATTGTTATTCCCTACAAGCTATTGTTTCCAGTTCTTAGCAGTATTTCCTTTCAGGTTACACTTGAAACACTAATTGTCTTTTGGTTTATTCCCTCCATTATGTGACACTAGTTATCTACTAATCCTTTTAGTTCTTCTTAACTGTCATCAGTGGGAGTTGATGTTTCAACACTACTGGATCAGATGATCCCCAAACTTAAAGATGGTGTCTTAAATTGTTTATATGCAACTTTAAAATTATTCTTGTTCCATTGCTAACTGCAGATCTTCCTGTAAGGATGTACATCTACTTTATTTCAGCCTGATCTTCATATCCTTATCTGTGATAGCATCTATAGATTGGTCATGTGCTAATGAATTCATCATATCATGAGGATCATGTGAATAAGGTAATCGGACAAGTCTTTCGAAATCTTCCGCATAAGCTTCTTATTTCCTCTAAACTATATTCTGGAATTGTGCTCTGGGTACTTCTTTCTGGTGCAACACTTCAAACCTGTTAGATAAGGCTTGATATTTGTTATGACTTATAGCTGCAAGGTTACTTAATATTGTCAAAACTGGTCCTTTTAGATAAGCAGAAACATGGATGGGTTTTTGTTGTTGTTTTTTTTTTTTACTACTCTGCCCATTCTCCCTGAAAATTATTGCAAATTGAGCCTGGTATGACTCCCATATGTTACTTTCCTATCATAATCCATTAGTTTCTCTATCGGCTGATGTTTAACTGCTCAGCTAAATTATGGAACTGAATTTAATAGTGTCATGGCTGGAACAACCCAGGAAAGTCTTTCAGTAACAGGTAGCACAGCTGTGTTGGTAATAACTATAGAGCAAATCTGGTAGTAAATGATATTGTCAGTTAGAACTGTTGAGTCAATGCAGAAAGCTAATTCATTTTGCAGATACTTTAATTTTTCATTGCTGTTTATTTCAATCTCAATGATGTCTTTCTTTAATTCACTTTTGTTCATCTTCAATCTTGTAATTACAGCCTTTCCATACATCTTCAATTTCATTGTTATAATATCTGAGCACTCTCCAATAGTTTCATTGATCTTATTTATGATTTTAGTTCTTTCTTAAATAGATTGTTTCTTTCTTTCAATTCCTCTCTTAATTCCTGTCTCTTACCTCTTGATCTTTTTTTATTTTTTTGTAAATTTCTTTGTTTACTTTTAATTTTCAATCTCACTCTTCGTGGTCTTTGTTTGTTTTTTAATTATCTATCTATTTTTTCTAATTTTCTATCTCTTCTTCATGTATCTTAATAATTTCATCATCTCAAGTAATTCCTATATCTCACTACTTCACTTTGTGGTCACCATCTTTGATAGTGGAAGTTCTATTTGAAGTATATTTAAGTTCTATTTTATTTTCACAAAAATATTCCACTTCTGACACAAGGTGTTGTAATGTCATTGTTTTGTTGGTAGATTCTATTAAATTTTCTGGTGAAAATAATTCAATGTTCATTCCAAATAATTTGAAAGAAAATTACTTTATTTCCTCTTTAAACATTTCTACAAGTTTTAACACTTGTACATTGCCATAAATTGTTGTAAGCCTATGTTACAAATGATGTTCAACCCTCTCTAACAATACTAAGGTTAATGTAAGATCAACTTACTTGTTTAGAGTAATTCAACAAAAATATGATAGCTAACACAGATCCGTATTCTTCATGACATACTGACTGATTCACGTTTCTATCTTGAAACAACTGTACACACTTCACAACTATCTTGTATTTATAATCTAGCTTTGAATCTAAAAGCTTTACATCAACTTACAATTTTTTAGGATTCTAGGCTATCTTAACATCATGCTCTCTCTAGCTAACACATTAATTTTAATTAACTTCACTTTAAGTTTCCAAAAAATAATTTATTCCACCTTAAAAATTATTGTTCTAAAGACTTAGTTCTTTTTGAACCATAAAGATTAAAAATATATGTTGTTTGTTTTATTAGTAAACAAATAAGCTTTTCTTTAAAAATCCAAAGTGTTGTAATTATTTCAAGTGTTTAAGAACATGCACCTCAGTTCACTTGTGTAATGTGAATATTAGAAATAATTTCCTTTATACTCTTTCAGTTAAAAGTAATACACATATATTATTCCTGTTATATCAAAAACAATGATAAAATTATTTATTACGAAAATGGGAATTTTCTTTTTAATACATCAGCAAAAGCTCTCTTGTGTGTGCCAAAGTACTTTGTAACCTGGTTGTACTGTATCAGTTATTTGTGTTTGTGTTTATGTTCTATAATGCACACCTGTGTTAAGTTATTTGTCTTATAAAACCCAAATAAATATATTTGCTTAAAGTCTTTTCATAGTTACAGTGTCATGAAACAATTATTTTATTTTATTCTCTTCATGCATAACTACATTAAACTGTTACTTAGTAAAACTGTGCACATGACAATATGTTATAACTTTTCGGTAGAGTTAGCACTTTGAAAAACATTACTCCATATCTGATACATTATGAAATAACTTTAAAGAATTTTCTAACTAAGAATTACTTCAAATATGTAATTGGTGTTCAAATTCAAGGGTTGTTCTAATATAGACAAATTTCAATAAGTTGAATTAGTTTGTTTCTGTTTATGTGAATTAATATTTCTGAATTTAATGCTGCTGTTGGTTTTTTTACTTCCATTTCCCACATGTAAATATTGCTGCATGACCCTTATGCTGACTGCATTGAATTGGAATAGGGTTGGAACTACTTATTTGTACTCCCACTCATCACCGCTTACACCTTCATCCAATAGATTATCATCCTGCTTAACTTTAAATAGTGCTGATAAAAGTAACCATTTAAAGTTCATCTCTCCTGTGGTAAATTGTAATAATGGGAACCATAAAGGGCAGCATGAACTTCTAGAAGCAGAGATGCCAAAGGTGAGGGTTCATTTAAACATTTTGATTTCAAATTAAAAGAGACTAATAGGAAAACACTTCCACAACTTCATTGTAAAAGCATTAGATTCTCCAAAAAGGATAAATCCAGATTTTGTTTGTAGGAACAAAAGGAAAAATCCAAAGATTTCACTGTTTAAAAGTATTTGATAATATAATTGTTCAAAAATAAAATTAAAGAATTAATGATAAAATATGTAACAAAATTTACTTGGTTGTTAAGAATAACTCCAGAAACATGGAAGTCAAAAACGTATACCAAAAGATTTCATAATTAATTGTAATATAAATAAAGACTTGAAAACTTGATTGTTAAAAAAAAGAATAAACTTAAAAACATGGTTGTACAATATGGTAGTAAACCCCAGAATTTGGATGTTAAAAGTATAAACTTAAAGATTTAGCTATTGATTGAAAACAAAAACAGACCTTAAGATTTTGGTATCAAAATAAACTGTAAGATTTAATTTATTAGCAAAAAGCTAAGCTTACACTTGATTGTTCTGGGTGGTTAATGAACCCAAGGATTTTGTTTTCCAGTAAGTAACAGACTTCTGAGGATTAGTTTCCAGTGTGTAACACACCCTAATTTAGTTTTTTTATTGGTTATTAAATTCTACAAATTATGTTCTAAGTGGAAAAAAGATATTCAAGATTTTGTCCCAGTGGCTAATAAACCAAAAAGGTTGATTTTCTTTTCATAACAGTTCAAGACATTTTCTGTTGGGCAACATAACATTTAACTTTTAAGTGGTTCTATATTGTGTAATAGTCTTTAAATTTAGATTCTATGATTAATAGAAACTAATGGTTAGTTTTATAGTGGGTAACAGGCCTCCAAAGTTTATTGTCTAATGGGTAAGTGATTTCAAAGTTTAATTAAAATTTATCAGTTTATGCATAAAAGATTGAATGGTATGGTTTTCAAGTGACTAATAGATCCTAAATTTTAATTCCCATTTAATTTTTAGATAAAAACATTATGCTTTTAATAAAGCATATAATAGGCAAAATAATTTGAATATTTACAGAAAATTATACTTTTCCCATTCGTTGATTTTTAAAAGTTTTAAATGTATTGACATTTTTTTATAAAAAAAGTGTAATAACAGTTTTCAACCTTGAGTTTTAATAATTAATTGTGTGTGAGTGTTTATTGTCAATATGTGGGGGTGTATGAAAAGGTCTTATTCACTGTGCTTAGGTTATACCAATTGCTGAACATGAATGGGAAACAGCAGAACAGCCTCATATTATTAAAAATGTTCAGCAAGCTTGTATTACTAGTGGCACTGAATGTAGTCAAAGTGATGAAACAATGTTTGAGTTGTTGTCTCCTTCTGATCAAACTGATGCCCAGTATCTGGCCCTCATACTTCAAGAACAGTTAGATGCTATTAACAATGAAATTAGGTTGGTAATTTAAGTTCTCTGCAGTAATATATATATATATAAATTAGAGTGAAGTTGGTTTAGAATAAAAAGGTCTTTAGAAAAATACAGATGTTATCCATATATATATATATGCATAATAATTAGGTTGTTAAATAAATTTCTTATGAGAACATAGATTTCACCCAAAGAAACATGGTTAAAAATACAATTTTTATTTATATATATTAAAGTAGTTTGTAAGTAAACATTTCTTTCAAAAAATATTTATACAGTAGAGAATTGCAACCAGTAGAATAAATAAGTCTTTACGCAGTATAGATTTAACCTCTACTGAAATTATATTGCAATTTAAAGCTTTATATGATAACAAAATATAGATATCATATAGATCATGAAGTTAAAATGATAAGTACATTTTTAAAAGAATGTAAGTATTAAAGTAAACTCATTTATGAATTAAGCTCTTTAAATGACATACAGTTTAAAATATTGAAATGTTATTGGTGAGCTAATATGGCTTTGAAGTTCTTTATGCCATTAGATATAATTGATATCTAATACATGTGTTTTTTCGTTTTAAGAAGAATCAACATATGTTCACAGGTTAATACAAGAAGAAAAACAGAATACTGAGCAAAAAGCTGAAGAACTAGAATCCAGATTCACAAGAAGAATAGAAATCAACAGTCAGAAGATCGAAGACCAGACATTTGAACAGACGTCACTTCCACTTAGTGGCCAATCAACACCAAAATCCCAGCAGAGTTCTCAGCTGGAGAACTTACTAAAATATCATACTGTAAGGGTCATACAGTAATATTTTAAATTTGAAATCACTAACTAAAATGCCATACAAAAATAGAGGGAATGTTTTACTGAAAGTGCATAGAAGAGTCACATCCATCAATGCACAGAATCTTATACTAAAATTATTCACCACACTCAAGTTCATACAACAAGACACAAACTCCTATGCTAATATTACTTTAAACAATAATACTTTAGAAGTAAACGTGTGATTCTGTAATGAAAATGTTTAGAATAATATGTAGAAAGACAAAAAACCAATAGAGAAAGCATAAAAGCATATGTTTTAATATTATATAGCAAAAACACTAGTTCATTGTATATAGCTACCTGGTCATTTATTTATAGATACATATGTCGTATCTTACTTTTCAAATTTTTATTTCTTCCTTCTCTATCTCAGTGGTCAATTATTTACTTTTATACCATTGTAAATGACTGTTTATATATTTGCTGCTACATTCTATCTGGTTTGGTATCTACAGTCACCTGTTGCATTTGGCTTGTCAAGTTATTTATTGCTATGTGTTCTCTTTTGCTGGACAAAAATATAGTGCTACCCACTGTATCTGGCTAATCATTAGTATTTGTTGTTACTTGTATCTGACTCATTAGCTATAAGCTTTTATACCTGTTGCATATGGCTAGTTTGACATCTACTGCTACCTGTTGTATTTAGTTGATCAAATACATGCTGATGTGTTGTATTACATCTGATTGTTTTCATATCTATTGCTACCAGTTGTATTTGGCTGATCAAGTAGATATTGCTGTGTTGTGTTGCATTTGGCTGGGCTGATATCTACTGCTACCTGTTTTATGTGACTGATCAAGTAGATATTGCTGTGTTGTATTGCATCTGACTGTTCTCATATCTGCTGTTACTAGTTCTCTTTGACTAATCAAGTATGTATTGCTATGCTGTGTTATATCTGGCTGGTCAAGTAAACATTGCTATGTTGTGTTACATCTGGCTGGTCAGATCTTTATTACATGTGTCATATGTCTAACTGGTAAAGCATATATAGTATTTAATTTTACAAATATTTGTGCTTATTACAGCTTATTCAATGCAAACAAAAAAAAAACACTGACATCAACAGTTGGCAACCAACCTTATCTTAAATATTATGTTCAGAGTTTTGGAATAGATGTTTGAACAGTTCAATGTTCTTTTTGTTTAGAGCTTGGAAAGTTTCTGAAGACTGAAACACATTCTAACCAGCTCATTTTTAAAAATGCATACACTTGGATATTAGACATGCCTAGACTGAAGATGAATTCATAAAGATTTGAGAAATATATTAAGTTTTAGAATCCAAGCTTCTAGCTTGAAATTATTAAAATGAAAGAGGAAAATGACTGATATTTGCCCAGAAAACTTACACATCTATATATAAAAACCAATAACACTGTATCCTTTAGATCCCAAAGATTCCAGGATCCAAGGATGACACTATGTCACCTCGGTCAGAACTTCATCCTCCCACTCAGTTAGGGTGTGTTACTCAAAATGCTGGAAGTGAAAAACTACAAAGGTAACTTCTTTCAGTCTATCATATTAATTTTCAGTGTTAAAAGTAGAAGCTACTTACATTAATTTCATTCTCATTTTGCTAAAGAAAAAAAAAAGATTTTTCTTGTCCATGCAGGATTTATGCAGTTGTTATTTTTAAATAGTGAGACTTGTCTTTAGATTATGCAAGATATTTTAATGAATAAGTTTTTTATTTTACAAAAGTTTTCTTTAGTAAATACTTAGCATTGTTTTGTCTTTTTCATGTTTTAGTTGTTTCATTCATTGAATATTCAAAGTTTTTCACTTATATCTTTTTTCTGAATTTCCATGTTTGATGAATTACTCATATTATGATTAATTTTTTATTCAGTAAATATAATAGTTTGTTTTATGTGTTTTTAATGTGAACTTTATCTGGACTAGGTTTGTTTGTTTTTATTATTTTATAAAAATTTATTTTGCTTATAATATCACAAATCCATTTTTTTTTCTTAGCTTGTTACAAATTGCAATTAATAAGCAGTGTATTTGTTTTATACTTTATTTCATTCTAACAAGTTTTTAATAAATAATTTAGTTTTTTATATCAAGATGATAATAGTTATACAGCCAAAAGTAACTACTTTAAATAATTTGTTTATTTTAGTTATTGTGTTTACAATCTCATAATTGTAATTTTTTCTTAACTTTTCTTGAACCATTCATGTGTATGTAGATTATCAATTATTACTATTAAACAGAGCTGTCATACAGCTTTTGCTTATTTCAAGTAATACTTTTAAATGAATTAATATTTACTATAATCCTGTTACAACAACCTGAATAAAGCACATGTTAAAATGCTTGCATGAAGGTTCATTATTATTTAACTATGTTTTGTCATATTAAATAAGTTTATTTTTCTTAAGCAATTCCACAGTCACGTCTTTTAGTTGTTTCATAGTGTGAGAAATTTTCAAACGTGAAGTGAATGAATGATTTGGTTTTCCATGATGTTATTATTATATATGCAAAATGAGTTTATAGCTGTCAAAGTAATGGGGTTATTATATATAGTAGTAGTATTTTGTAAGTCGGTTGAATAATATGGGTGTTGGGCTAAGACTTCTTCTACGCTAAGTGTCTGTGACATGTTGGTGATAAATTCAAAAATAAACAAACAGCACCCCACTCCACTTGTTTTCAAAATTACATATATATATATATTTGAACTAGTTAAATGTATGTACAACATATTCTTTACATAGGCATATCATAAACACTATATATAGTTTTCTTCTTCTTGTCAAAAGTCCACTTAGACCTATTCAATTACTTTAGAATTTCAGTTCAAGTCGAACTACTTTTCTCTATTTCTATTGCACTAGTAATCCATGTACAATTCATTTACAATTATAGCATGAGTTACCACGATTGTATACTGCTCTTCGAGTAAAAATCTGGTCATCATACTTCAGATATCGTCAGTTCCTTTTGTCAAAGTGCACTCAGACTGGTTAAATTACTTTAGAACTCGCTTTGATTGAATAAACTATACTTCTTGTCTCTTTTAAAACTGTTAGTTTTTCTCTAACTTATTGATCATAAGGGCTATATTAACCATTCAGCCTTTCACTTCTACAGCAGTTAATTTTACATTTCACTTTCCTTGGCTGAACTTCTACTTCCCATGACTTTACTTTTTTATCTGCTCTGTCTGTCTGCTGTTCTCGCTCATCTCACACTACTTATATATTTATCAGTTAATCAGAAATCTCTATATCCTCAACATCAATATATTTCATGTGATGTTCGATAGCCTCAACATCAATGAATTATAAACACAAATTCCAATAATCATCTGCTTTTAACTCTCTTATTATTAAAAAAAAAACAATCATGAAATATTAGTTCACAAAATAATTAATTAATACTACCAACACTAAACAGTCTTTTATATCATGACACTAGTTAACATCTTATCAGAATTCCTGTTTTTATTAGTTTATATTAATAGTTAGTTTTGGTACTGTAATATTCATTGTCTTTATTTTTATGTTGATTGAGATGAATAGTAGGTTAAAATCTATGGTTTTATTGATCAGGCAGTGACACATCATGTGAAGACCAGCTACCTCACAAGAGGTTGAAGAGTTCCTTTACTGATGTTGTCAGCTGTGTACTGTTTTATTGATTTCCCATCTTTGCTTTTCCTAGCTAAGTCATATGGATACTGTTATGACAGCGGAAGTCATGCGACGCTGGGAGCATGCGCATTGGAGTTTCTCGAAGGATCATGAATTTTCCTGGCAACTCTAGTTTGTTTGAGGCACCCTCTTTTTTTTAGTATATAAGCCTGGCAAATAAAGCCAGCAAAAAAAGATAGCATTGTATAGATAGATATAGATAATTGAGTCAAGCGAACAGTAGGCACCATAAGTAAAGTGTGTGAATCACTGTGAATTATAGCATGTGTTTAAGAAAGTAGTTAAGTTAAAGTGACTATGGAAATTCTGTGTATTGCAAAGTTATATCGAGAAAGAATAAACTAGTTTTACTTAAGAAAGGACTTGTATCGCTGAAGTTCCTCGGAAAGAATTTAAACCGGAAATTAACAAACGAACAGAGACGTAACAGTACTTTGTTTTCCATCAATCTCATTCACTTTGAATGTCAATGAAGACTTTCCATGGTTGCCACTTTTACCTTACTAGTGCAGTGCAGGCTGATATCCTGTTAGTATAGTTGTGCTAGATGTGATAAAAGAACACCTCATGCAAAATTTTCAGCTTCCTCATTTAGCTCTACCCCTGCATGGTCTGGCTGTACATCCAGGTGATGGTCTTATCATGCAGTGGTTTTGCTTTCTACCATCCATCAGGGGTCCAACCACTCTAAATTTTATACAGTACTGCCTGTGAGTCAGTCACATATGTTAGTAGCCTGTCTATTTATGGTTCACTGCTTTCACCAATCCAGGGGAAAGTTTGCTTTATGGATTCCAGTTCCATCCTTGTGCTGCTTGTAAGAATCTTGTATGCTCCAACAGCCCTATGCAGAGTGTTGTTGCTCCATGAGATAATTAATGCCCAACCATCTCTCTCACTGTCTTTAGTGTAGGAACTATCTGTGGCTATGATAACAGATGATTGTCCATCACAATGCTTAAATAGATATTGACAGGTTTTTCTGTTTCTTCCTCTGCCCAGTCTCTACATGTTCAGCCTAGGCTGATTTCCACAAATCTCAGTGGCATCATCTGTTTATTCAACATGGGGAAGTCTAAGATCTGGTGGTCACAAATTATCTCAGTGGTATATCACCTGTCCACCCATGACTGTTTCCTGAGTCACCTTTTAGGCACACTTCTGTTTTGTTGGTATCATTGTGTACTGCAATTAACAGAACAAATGTGCATAATACCACCATTTATCCCTCAGTCTCTGCTCTTACCACATCAGCCATCACTTTGACATTATTATCAATCTGTACCATCTTCCATGTCTGCAGATCCTCAAGATCAATGCCAGAGATGGTTTTATTTAAATTCTTTTTTTTTTATCTCTAACCCCTGCATAAAATGTTTGATGTATGGGTTCTTATTTTTTATTGTTACTTCAGGTATGTGATAATAATTACTTTTTGATATGTGTTTTCTATCTTAGTTTTCAAGTCCATACCCAGTAGTATTCCTATAAGGTTATATTATACAACTTCATTTGATTGAGGCATTTTCAGCATTCAGAATATGAACCTTTTCTTAATCTGTTTCCAAAATGCAGTATTCTAAAATTTAAACATATGAAGGTTTGGGTGGAAGGGTGCTATATGTGTAATTATTATAGGTTCCAAATAATATGCTGTGGATATATCGTTAATTAGCATAAAAAGTTAAAAGATGTGTGAAGCAAATATTAATTGTCTCATAAGAAATAGCTTACACTGTATTAAAAACATTCACTTGGTTTTCATTGCACGTTTGCCATCCCAGTTGTTTTATTAATTGTTTCTAAGAAAATTTGTTTCTGGATGTTTGCAAAACATTTCTATTTTAGTGTTATATTCTTACATCAAAACATATTAAATCTAATACTTTGTATTTTAATTATTTCAAGATTTTAAAAATTGATAGTTAATTTAGTGAAAGTGGTTTCGTAACATAGATAAATATCAAATAAGTTTTACAGTGATTTTCTAGATCTGTTCCATTAGGTATGTGCTTTTATTTCTGTTAATTTGAAAAAGTAAATTGGTGGTGGAATTCCTAAGTAAAATTATATAAAGTGATGCATGAATGGTGCAACATATAAGTAGAAAATCTTTAGTATTTTTTATGGTATGTCATTTCATTTTAATATTAGTCTTAACCATCAAAATGTGTTTTTGTGATATTTATTTTACACATTTAAAAGATAAAAAATATTAAGACTTTATATTATTCACTTTGTAGTTCAGGTTTCTCTCTCATATATATGTCAGAACTAGTTAAATTCCATATCATAATTTATAGGCTTCATCTAGGTTTGAGGTACTTTATCTTTTTTTTAACTTTTATTTTGGAACTTCTGATATATATATATATATACACACACACCCTTTAGGCTGTTGTTCTTGTTAAAAATGAAATGCTTTTTTATTATTTCACATTTCTCCTGCAATACAATTTCTTGCTCTTTAAGTTTATTTGCTTTCATATGTTACTTTATAAACTTTTGTAATTTTTGAACTGTGATTTCATGTTTGTTAAAAGACATAGATCAAGATTCCCCTGTAGCCTAATATTTCAAAGATGTATTATTTTTGTAAAAATTCATGAAAAAGTTATAGTTTTGTATTTTATATCTTAAAAGTATTACAGAAATCATAATGTATGAGAGGAAGGGATATATATACATCCATAAAGATTTTGATGTTATGGAAATATTAAATTTACTATCAAAATTATCTCATATAGAACATAATAATTAACACAGCAGTGACTAGAGTTTGTAACATATAGATTATTTTTTTCTACTAAAAATTAATTAAGCCTGTTTTGCTGCTGGTCTTCCTCCTCAGTTCTGCCAACTTCTCCCAAGCCTCCTCACATAAAATTACACCAAAGAAAAAAGGTCTGAAGACTTCACTTGGAAGATTGTTTAATAAAAAAGACAAAGCAAAAACAAAAGATGTCTTAAGTAAAGATCTTATACAACTAGGTAGGAAGTTAATTTAAAAAAAAAATATATTAATTAAAGTGGAAGTTTTAACTAATATATTTTGTGTGCAAACAGAGATATTCAAATACTTTTCTGCATTTAATTGCAAACTTACAATGGAGTACATATGATACTGCTGATATATAAAATTATATTCTAAGGATTGTTTGTTTGTTTGTAGTTAAGCACAAAGCTATACAATGGGCTATCTGTGCTCTGCCCACCACGGGTATCGAAACCCTGATTCTAGCATTGTAAGTTCGCAGACATACCACTGTGCCACTGGGGGGCTCTAAGGATTGTGAAATGGCATTTTATTTACATCCTCCCTATTAGATAATGTAAATTATATAAAATTAGTAGGTGGAATTTCATATTAACAAGCACTTATTTACATTGTTTAATATTACTTAATTGTTTATACATGTATGTCATCTTTATGAAAAAGAATGTCATAAATTTACAAACATGAGATGTGACTAGAATTTTACTTGAGTTTTAATATGATATGTTAATGAAATATTGATATCAAGTAATATGAAACTGGTGTGGCAGTTCAAGGCTATACCAGCATACAGTTACCTTATCTTTGCATAATGAGACATTCATGGATCTAATGTGCAGAAGAAAATGTGCAAAGATCTGTGACACATGGAATAAAAGAGACATGGTTGAAGTTGAAATTAAGATAAAATAAACACAATTTAATTGCTGAAAAACAAAGAAAAAGGAAAAGTAAGGCATAAAGTGAAGTGAAGAAATAAAAGTACGCATAATCAGCAGCTTGAAAAGTGTTGCGTATTAGGACAAAACTTCCACAGCACATCTTGACTCCTTTAGGGTCACAGGCTAGTCTCCTCTTAAAGAACTAAAACCACATTCATAATACATGTTCTCCTTGCAGCTGATTAATTAGAAAAAGGCATTAGGATGTGGATATACCTGTGCTCTGTGTGACAACTGCAAGGTATCCCCCAAACACAAGGTCAATGAGAATACAAGGAAACTATCTTAAGAAACACTAAATAAGGCTCTTGAACAGTCAAGCTACAAAATGTAACACCCAAGTTTACTTTTTCACATGACCCGTACTGGACTTACTGTCCCAAAATTAGAACTTAAAGAAATTTAAGAATTCTGTAAATATGAAATATATATACTGTGGAGAGAAAGATATGTAGTATTTACATACTACACTGGTAATGACAATAACAGTACGTTTACTAAACTTACATCAGAATTTTATGTCCCAAAGTTTAAATATATTAGACAATTTATTATGTTAGCAAAACAATTAATTTACATTAATCAAAATAGTGAGAACATTATTTCTGTGATATCATCTTCAATTAATTTGACATTGCAAGAAAAATTGTTTTTGTTTACATTTTTCCTAAAGTTATAACTTGTTTTTATGTCCTCTCTGTCTTTTATAACCAAATTTCTTGTATCTAGTCTACCAGATTCCTAATAAAACATTTTTTTTTATGTAGATGCAAATGCTCAGGAGAATGACATATCAGTGGGTGAAGTGTTAGGCTTGGGTCAGAAAGCTGATGTTGATCGACGCACAAAGAAAAAGTAAGAAATGTAAAGATCAAGCTGAGCCACTGTGAGAGTTTTGTATGGATTTATGCTTTCTTAGTTTAGGTGTTAACCTTCTATGTCATAATGATATCTAAGGTTGTCTAAATATTTAGCTGTCTTCCAGTTTCTTTTGCAAACTTAAGAACTAACATAAATCTGCTTGGTTTTTTTAAATTATCAGTTTTATTTTATATCTGAAAAGAGACCTGAACTTTGCTACTGTAGTGATTTGTAAAAGGGTTATTAATTTGGGTTTAAAAAATTAGACACAATCAAAAAGTAGATTAAAATAAAAATATAAGTATGTATGAGTCAGTTTAAACATTGTAATGTACTTTATATGTTAGACAAAGAATAACCTTTTCTTATAGAAGTAATGAGAATATGTCCTATGTGATTATATTCTTCAGATTCAAAAGATTGAGGAAAGTAAGTAATTTTAAATTTTGAACTTTGAGTTCAATAATTATAGCCATGAAGGTATTAAAAGACTTTAAAGTTTATTTCAGATTTGTACAGCTACTAAAGTAAAACAAATATACCTATTGGATTTATAACAACACACATTTAAGTGTAGAATGAAAACAAAAATTTTAATTTTTCTTTTTTTTTTTGTTATTTTTTAGTTCCTTGTCAGCATGGTGTTTTGTTTCAAGTGAAAACATAAAATGGAGTTTTTACAATTAGTTGAAATATATGGATTTACTCACATTAAACTGTGGGAACAACTCTTAAGCTCAGAAGGTTGGTGACTAATCTGGCTGGAAATGGTGAGATGCCAATAACCTACTTTTAAACCAGGTCTTAAAAACATTCCTAAAACTAACATTTAAGGAGCACAAGTGTTTAGTGTCATATCTGAACCTATAGATTAGTGACAAAGATTGCACATAGGATCCAGCAGTTCACTGTGAAAAGACAACCATAAAATAAAACCAAGTTCCTGAGGTTTTCCTTTAGTTATCTTATGTTTCATGTATGATTGACTAAAGTAAGAAGTATATGAAAGTAAGAAATAAATGGTAATTACAGGAAGAACAACACTTTAAGATTGAATGTAAAAAATTTGTCCAAATTGAGAGTCATGTATTAGTTAGGTAATGACATTACTTAAAACAGTGAGTTATGTTGTGGTTTCATTTACTGATAAGTGCTTTGGTACTTAGCTGATAATTAATTGTTAGAATAATAAGATGTGCATGTGAATAATAATGGAATTGAATCAAGATTCCATGGAGGAGGGAAAAATTGATTTAGAAAATTTTGTTTTTTTTTACTGTTTCCATCGTGATCCTAAATTTATATGTTTAATTAAACTTAATTAGTTCAGGTAGTTGACATGTATTTCTAATTAGTAAAAATGTGAATTGAGGAAATGTATGTTTATCACATAATATTAAAAAATATATCAATGGTGAAAAAAATTGAAAACAGTAAGAGAACTTAATAATAATGAACAATGGCTAAAACCCCTCCTTTATTTAATCTATTCATGGTTTATTAAGTTAACCTGCCATTAGTTTTCTATAAGTTATGTTATTGAATGGTTGGACCACAATTTTGGCTACTATTAAACATTTCTTAAATTTTTTTTAAACCTTAATTCCTGAGCTCAGATGAAATTTAGTTGTTCTTTATAATACTCAGCAAGTTTCTTCTTCTTTTCTAAGCTTTTAGTAACTGCTTATTCTCATCATTTATTGATGCAAGTGTCCATTTTTGGATTGAAAAATTCGGAGTTTATCTTTTTACATAAACACATTACAAATAATTAATTTACTTTGGTGAAAACATCCAATTTAATTTAGTGAAAATACTCTGTTTTCATGTTGAATAGTAGCATTTAGTAACTGTGAATCCAAATTACTATATTGTAGTGGCAGTTAGTGGCGAAAGTTAACAGTAAGCTCATTGTTAGCTTTCACTAATGTAAGGTAGTGAGTCTTAGTTTTAGTTGATACTTATTATCAGGTGGGACTTTTCAACATTTTTTTGACAGGCTATCAGTGATAAGAATTATTCATACTTTTTTAATTGTGTGTCTTTGGAAACACATCCAAGGCATTAATCATAATTCTTATTTTTGTCATATACACTACACCAAACTCTTACTTCTACTCAACCATTTCTTAACAACAGAATAATTCAATCTCCACCAATGATAGCTCTTAATTTCATGAACCCAAGTTTAAAACTGTGGTAATATCTATAGAGCAATATTCAGTATTACAAGAATGGAAGTTTGTTGAAGTTTCCTTATCCTGCATAGTAAGAATAAAAGTTTTAGCATTACAATTTTTTTGGCTTCAAATACAAATACAAACATATAAGCTTGTGTGCTCTGATATCGTACTAGTTTGACCTAACAAAGCATTTTTTGGGAATAAAGTAATCCATTTTATTTTGGTGTGCTAATTCATGCTGCTGTCATTCTTTTTTGTATTGAATTCAGCTTAATGGAATTGATATCTTTCATGTAAACCATTGTTAGTAGTCTCACTTAGAAATTTGTTGCAAGTGATTTGTATAAGTGTCGAAAACTGCATGGAAGCTAAAATATGTTAATCATTGAGCACTGGATTTTTTTATTTTTTTGTAGCACTAATGGGTTTTCTAAAATATTGTTCAAAAATTCTGTGTTAAGAAACTCATAAAAGATTTGACCAACAATTTATTAAATAATAAAGGAAAAATATGGTTAATTAATTACAAATAATTTCTACATCCCCCTCTTTATACTTTTCACATCTCTTTCCATGTATTGAATCAAAAAGGGTATAAAAGATAACTTTGATCTAAACAAAATAATTCTTTCTTTAACATGTTGATCATTATTTAAGTGAATATTTTGTTCTAACACTACTTTTTTAGTTGATAACATTTTGTTAATTTCTAATTCAGACATGAATTACTAGTAGAGGCAATGAAAGCAGGAACTCCTTTTGCTCTCTGGAATGGTCCAACTATAGTGGCATGGTTAGAGGTGGGTAGGAAGATAAGTTTAATATTTAACACAACGTTATTAAAGCTAAATTGAAAAATTGTTTTGGTCAACAAAGTATTTTAGAAGTAACTGATACATTGTATAACATGTTAAAATTCTTAAGTTTTAATAGTGTAATTTTTATAACCTTTAACTAAATTTGATTGGCTATGTCTCATGTAAAATATTCAAACTTACAGAAATTTACTGCTCAATTACCATTTTTAGATTCTTAGTATTTCATTTGAGAAACCAATAAAGCATTCTTTATGTTTTAATGGAAATCAATCAGGAACTAATTAATTTGTTAAGATTGTAATCAAGTTGATTTTTAGCATACATTTAGCAGATTTGTTTGAATGGTTTTATCTACAGACTATATCATACCAATCAATTTTTCCAATTTCTGTTATTAATCTGGAATGCTTGCAAGTAATAAAATGCATATCACATACAGTTGTCACAAAATGTAAATTTCAATCGTTGTACATATGGAATATTATTGAATTGAAATAAAACATTGTATTCAGTCATGAAGTTTTTCCTCTTTAGCTCTGGGTAGGTATGCCACCTTGGTACACTGCAGCTTGTCAAGCCAATATTAAAAGTGGGGCCATTATGTCTGCATTATCTGATACTGAAATCCAGCAAGAGATTGGTATTAGTAATCCTCTGCATCGACTCAAACTTCGTTTAGCCATCCAAGAAATGGTTGCTCTCACAGGTCTATCAGCTGCTAAACCATCCAGAACAGTAAGTGTTAAAACCTTCCTTGTGAAACTTACCTCTTCTAAACGTTTCAGAACAACAAGTAGGCTTTGTTTTAAAACTTTCTAGTTTAAAATTTCTCCATTAATCTATCAAAATTGATGAAGAAGATAGTGCTAAAACTTCCTAAGGAAGTTATTACTATTATAATCCATGAATTAGGAAATATTTAAGTATATTGCTTAAACACCTTGTATACATTTCGAGAACATGCTGTTGTTTAATACAGACATGTTACAGATACATGATATAAGTCTAAATCAAAACATCTGTTCTTCCTGGATGCTTGGAGGTGAATTACAGCAAACAAACCAATGGCAGTACTTATCTTACAGTAATCAAACAATAAACTTTATTCATTACATTCAAAACCAAACGATAGCTTTGTATTTTATTAACTGGATAAAATAATTATATGTTGTGTTTCTCATTGTAAACAAACATAGGAAATTTTTATTTTACTATTAATATTCACACTGCAAGTTGCAGTTCAAGAACCCAATTAACACAGGGATCCTGTTTGTAAAGTAAGAAAAACATAGGTATTCTATATTTTTACTATAAAAACAGGCACATTAAGTTTTTACCGAAGAACCAAACCCAAAAGGATCTTTTTTCTTTCTGTAAATAAACTGGGATTTTTTTTCCTACCTACTATGAACATGATATACCCTGTTTCTCTCTGTAAATGAACACAGGAGTCATATTTCATACCATAAACAAAACAGTATCTGGTTCCTTACTATACAGTTACAACAATCAGATACAAGATCTTGCTTTTTTAATGAAAGCAGACACTTAATCTGTAATATATTGCTCAAGAAATATATCAACACAGGGTTTTGTTCAACACAGTAAACAAACACATAGATCTATGGTCAGTCAGACTGCTGAGGAAATCCTTCTTTTTTACAGCATGTATCTTTATCCCTAGGCATGGCATGGCCTGGTGGTTAAAACACTTGACTCGCAATATGTTCATCACAGGAGCAAAACCCATGGCTGAACATGTTCATCTTTCAGTTTTGGGGCATTCTAATGTGATGTTTAATTTGTTGGTAAAAGAATAACCCAAGAGTTGGTGATGGGTACTGCAGCCATTTTCCTTCCTTCTGGTCAGCAATTCAAAATTAGGGGTAGCAGCAGATAGGTTTGGTAGCCTTGCCATACACACATATATATACAAAACTTATCTTTTAAAAATATATTAGTGAAATACTTATCACTAACCTGTCAGGAGAGAATTTGTTTCAAGCATTTCCTCTAACCTAAACGTACTAGTAGTTGTTACTTAATACATGTGCTCCTTATAAAAAAAAATAATTTCTTCCAGTCAACAAGCTCTAAATTTGTAAGATTTAAGATTCTCATTGTATGTTGTAATGGCATATCTTACAACTTATTTATTTTTTGAACATTTTTGGATGTATGACCTTTGTGAAGAATGTCTTGTGATGGTAATAGAACATATAATTTACCTGCTTTTCTAAACATATATAATCTATACAACATGTATAATGTAATGTAACAATAGATTTAATATTGAAGTGTACCTCTGTAACATATGTTACCATATATGATATGTACAAATATCAAAATATTGAAATATAAAACTTATAAGTTTTTTTGTTTTTTTTTACATTTACATCTCAAAACATTTTCTATGAAGAGCTCCATCATGAATCTCGTAACCCCCACTGAACATTTAACTTTTTTTAGAAGTATATCTTGCTATAACTTGATGGGTCATATATGTTTCAGGCTGTTCTTAGATATTTAATCTATTTTGAACTATATCTAGCTATAATTTGATGGATCTTACATCTCAGGCTGTTCTCGAATATTTAACCTTTTTTTTAAGTATATCTTGCTTATAACTTGATGAATTTTACCTCTCAAGCTGTGTCAGGGTTTACATGTAAGTGGGTTGGGATTCTTCTATAGAAGGTGTCTGTGACTTGTTGACTGTAAATTCGAACAATAAACAGACAGCACACAATAAACTTGTTGTAAAATGACATATTCACAACAAGTCAAACATATGTACAAAAATTCTTTACACTGTAGGAAATCACAGTTTCATCTAAAACTAACTAATTCTCTTTTCTTGTCAAAAGTCCACTCAGGCTGATTCAACTGTTTTAGAATCCAATTGACAAGACAAACTATCTTTCTCTACATTGTTTCTTACTGTAGAAGCTGCGATAAATTCACTTATGTTACTCCATGGGTTATCACAGTTGTATCTCGAGCTTTAATTAATTGTCTCCTTTTCGTCAAAGTCCACACAGACTGGTTCAATTATTTTAGAACACTCTTTGACAAGACAAATTATTCTCCTTATCTCTATTAAACTGTGAAACTCACTTTAAAATATCGCTCATCATGGCTAATCACTCACATACCAGCTAACTTCACATTTTCTTACTTTTTTAAGATTTAATTTTTATTTACATGCACTCACTTGGTCACCTATATTTATGCATTGTTCTCTGAAACCTCAAACTTTCTATAAACTATGTGAGCAATACTATAATGTAACAATACTCACTTAAGGTAATGAGAAAAATACCAAAGATTTGAGTAATGTGGTGGAAACAATATTATTAAAGTCTAGTACAACAATCTAACTGCATACACAATGTATGACTCTTACAAAGTTATGTAATAAAATTTGTCACAACTAACATTTTTAAAACAATCAACCTTCAATACTACTGTCATGAAAACTAAACAATCACTACATAATAATGCTTACACTAAACAGTCTTGTATATCCAACAATAAGCCCCTCTTCAAAAAAATATTTACAATATTTTTTTTACATTATATACAAAGACTGTTTCCAATTCGTACACTATGTCTCCTCATATAGTCTGCACCAACATTTACAGTTCCTTTGTCAGTCTCTCCTTGCGTAGGACCTTTGGTAGGGCTTCACCTTGACAAGATCCCTTGTCTACATCTTGATCTTGTGTTGCCTGAGGTCTGTCTTTTCTGATCTATCTGTATTCTGGCACAGTAGATCTTGTACCTGTTTCTTCTTTTTGCCAGTCAGTTCTTCACTTATGTTGACATTCTTGGATGTGTCATCTTCAACCAGTGATCTTAGGCCAAGGAGGTCTTTATCTTCTATGACGTAGTCACTGTTTTCAGTTTCTGCTTCTATAACAGCCACACCTGCCATGTCCATCTGTACCTCAATAGCTGCACCCATAAGGTATTCTTCCCTCTCAAAGTACCTCTTCAACAGATTGGTGTGGTAGACTTTGGTTTCCCATCCACTTTCACTTTATAATGCATCTTGTTGGCCACTTCCTGTACTGCAAAAGGTCTTTTCCAATGTTGGATGAGTTTGTTGTTGGCTGTGGGTAGCAGAACTAAGACCTTCTGTCTGACCTCAAAATGTCAGTCATTGACCTTGTTATATAAGTACTTCTTACTGCCTTTGATGTGTTTAGCTTCACCAGTAGAACTGCTTTGATAAGTCCAGTTCAATACTCCTGTGTGGTCCTCTGTTTTGTAACTATCTTTTCATTTTGTATTGTAATTGACTTTCTCTCAGGCACTGCCCCAAAGTTTCTGCAGAGAAGGGTCTTTCTTCAGCACTTCCTTCAGCTCCTATGAACCTACATTTGGAATATCACTGTTCAAGACTTTAAGAGGCTTGATATCTTGCTTGCTCATTTTCCCTTGAGCTCTTGTGGTGACTTCAGTTGCTTCATCAGTCTTCTTTTTGTCTAGTTCTTCCTAATTCTTACTACCTAGTATGTTTCCAATCACCAAGTCGTATATTGGTGCCTTCATAGACATGGCCTCAAGGTTTCCTACTTAGTAGGGAGTATCCACCTTTATTTTTGCTATGGGAAATTTTCTCACTGTCCCATCAATTAGCACACATGGACATACCTTGCCTGTTATCTGGTTATCAGATACTAGACTGATTCTCACTGCAGCACTATACTGCACCCAGTGTCTCGTAGGACATTCGCTTTCTTGCCCTTGACATATCCTTCATCTACTGGCATATTGTAATTTGTAGGCACCACTCAATATCTATAACATGCTCCTATCACTACTCACACTGTTGATCCATTTGCTAACTTTAGCTGACCATTAGTCTTGCACTGGTCAATTATAGCAATGGCACTTCCTTCTTGTACTGGATCAGAAGTGTTTTCTTGATTATGTTTCTTCTGGCAGTAGCATCCATGGTGACAGTCACTCTTTTCTTGTTTATTACCAACACTATCTTCATAGGTAGCTCCAGCTGCTGTTGTTTGTTAATGATGGACATGCACTCCTCTGCAATGTGCCACCACTGGTTTCGGCTTCAACTAGATATTCTTGAACTTGCCCATTATATGCCCTCCATGTGCTTCCATATACTGTTCTGCCAGCTTGATCATCTTCTCTACATCTTTTGGTGCTCTCTCCTAGGAACGGTGACATGTCAGTTGAGCACATGCTCATGAACTGTTCACATATTAATAGGTCTGCCACTCTGTCAAAACTATTTTCACACTTGGCCATGTCCCATCCATCTTGTGAAGTATCGCCATAGATGTGCCCCAAGCTGAAATAGAGTTTCTCCAATTTTAGGTTTTACTCCTCTAAACTTCTGACGAAAACCTTCTTCAGTAATTTCATATCATTTCAGCAAGGCCACTTATTACTTAGCATAGTCTATGGCATCTTCTGACATCATACCTGCATAGACTTTTAGGCCTTTTACTGTGAGAAGTGGACTGAGACAGACTGTCTAATCACCTTTGTCCCAGTTTTGACTTTGGGTTAATCTTTCATATCTCTCCAGGAAAGCATCCATGTCATCTTTCTGTTCATCAAATTTGGGTAGCTTGGGTCAGCTGGCCCTGACCCTATTGTCATTCTTGGGTGCTTCCTCTTTCTGTTGGGTGAGCTTGGCAATCTCAATTTGTGCACTTATTCTATTTTCAGTCTCTCCTCTCTCACTCTCCTTTTCTTCTTTCATAATTTGTGCTCTTGTTCTTTCTCTCTCTATTTCTGGTCTTTCCTTCCTTTTCATTTCTTCTCTTATCTTCTTTTAATCTATCTTCCTCTCTTCTCTGTCTATGCTCTTCTTTCTTTAGTTCTTGTTGTTGTTTAACAAACTCTCGTAGTTCACTATCTTTTATCCCAAGACACTCACCTCTTTCAATCCACTTATCAAAATCTGTTGACATGGTTATACTGAACGATTGTAATTTTTACACTATTTTTGCTACCACTACAATTGTGTGTATATAGGCCTAATTATTCCTGCTGTCCTTCACGTCTTTTTTCACCACAATTTACCACTATATAATCACTCACACGCTGTCAAACTTCACATTTTCTAACTTTTTTCTTACTGAACTTTTACTTACTTGCACTCCTTTGGTTACCTATATTTATACATTGTTCACTGAGGCTTCAAACTTTCTATAAACTATGCAAGCAATGTTATAATGTAACAATACTCACTTAAGGTAAGGAGAAAAATACCAAAGACTTAAGTAATGTGGTGGCAATAATATTACTAAAGCCTAGTACAACAATCTAACTGGATACACTATGTATGACTCATACAGAGTTATATAATGAAATTTGTCACAACTAAGGCTTTTATAACAATCAATTTCAGTACTCCTGTCATGAAAACTAAACAATTATTACATATTAAGTCACAAAATCAATTAAATAATAACACTTACACTAAACAGTCTTGTATATCCAACAGGCTGCTCCTGAACATTTAACCTTTTTTTTAAGTATATCCTGCAATAACTTGATTTATCTTACTTCTCAATTCTGGAACATTTAACCTTTTCCAGTAATATTTTGTAGTACTCTTTTAGATCTTAGAACCACCTTATGTTTTTGATTATATGAATAACTTTGTATGAAATAAATCCTTTAATAGAATGTTATTAAATACTTTTAAAAAACGGATGTTATTACGAAAGCTGTTGCATTAACTTATTCCACATGAAAGTTTCAATTAGTTACAACACTAAAAGAAGTGAATATTTAAGTGTGTAATTTTCATATGCATGTGCTATAAGTTAATGTGTACTATCATCATTTCTGAAATTAAATGATGTGATATATTTCACTTTAGTCTGTTTACAGAGTATCTTTAGATAATCTGTTAATGAATATTACAAGTTGCAGGCTTTGCTTCAAGATTTCTTATGCAGAATCCATTACCACAACTATGGCATTACAAACTGTAAAATTAAATGCCAAGAAATGTTCCTAAGGAAAACAAAAGGATATTTTTCTTTGCTGTTAGACATTAGCCTTTGGAGAGCTTAATCATGAGTGGATAGGAAATGAATGGCTTCCAAGTCTTGGTCTACCACAGTACAGATCTACCTTCATGGAGTGTTTAGTCGATGCAAGAATGCTACATCACTTAACTAAGAAAGACTTGAGAACTCATCTTAAAATGATAGATGGTTTTCACAGGTGAATACTTTGGATTTATAGTACTATCAAAAGGTTAATAAGTACAGCTGCGGATAAATAAGTTTGAAACTTTAATTTAATATTGATAGCTACAGTTAGAGCAGTAATCATTTTACCATTATTCCTTATTTTGCATTATTATTATTAATTTTTACTTGAAATATATTAAAATATTTAACTTACACTTGTATTGCTAACCGTTTACCTTAAATAGATATATAACTGTGTTATAGGTTATATTAATGATGTAAGTCAAGTTTTTTTAGAGTGCATACCTTGTCTTGAATATAACATTATGAATGGTATGGTGTGTTATTTTCAAAGGAGTATACAATTGTACTGCAGGTCACATTATGTAAGTTATATTGTTGTTTTTTTCAGAAAGGTATACCTTGTCCTGCAGAATAAATTTTGTAAGTTATGTAAGAAAGCTTTCTTTTGAAACAGTCTTACCTCCCTCACCCAAAGCTATCTCAATCTTGGAATTCCCTCTAAGCATTGCTAAATTTTTTCACTAACAGCACACCAGTTTTTTATATTTATACCCCATCAGTTTCATGCCATTTCAGAACATGTGACTATCCTCCACCAATCATACTGCACCCTCTATACTAGTGCAGCTAGCTTCCTCTACCATTCTGGAATAATACTCACTTTCTCGATTGGTGTTCTAATGTGTAGACGTGTGTTTTAACTCAATCTCCATGTGACTACAAAATTTTGCCCGTTATTTTCACTTGTTCGGTCTTCAGACTCTCCTTTTCATGGACAACTGGGTCCTGCTCACCTCCTCCCATGCCCTGTTGGTCAGTCATGCCTGCTTACTTCTTTGGGAAGCTAATCAGGTATGGTTTTCTGATCTAGTTGGAGAAGTCAATTCTTATCTCAACTAAATATCTTATTCCAATGGGAGTTTTTCTTCAATTCCCATCTTTTTCAGGTTCAGCCTTCTGCACTTTGCTCAGGGATCTAAAGCAGGCAGTCTCAATGGCCCAACCCTCTCCTTTTCTCACTGCACAAAGGGTTCTCTCTCTTTTATGGATGTGGACTTCCTTGGAAGCCCTCATTACCTTGGGTCAAGCTCGCACGTGTTCCCTTCAGTGGATGCTTCTTGACCAATGGAATTTCTCCCACAATCCCTTGGACCATCCCATTACCCTTCCCCTGGGATCAGGACCAATCTGGCATAGTAGCTCAACAGAGAACTGACCACAGTAGGGATTCCTATTCTTCCACCTTGTCTGGAGTCTCATCTGTTTACCAGTGCTTCCTTATTGAGTTGGAGACTTTCTGTTGAGTAGACAACTCTCCATTTTCAACATCCTGGAATTTTTGGCAGTTCATCAGGCTCTGTATCATTTCCTCCCACTCCTGAGTGGGCGGGTGGTTATGATTCATTCCGACTATTCCACTGTCATTGGCTATATCACCAAGAAAAGGGAAACCAAATCCAGATCTCTGTGTTTTCAGACACTGGATCTTCCTCACTTTACCCATGACTATTACATGGTGATCTTGGTGTGTCACATTCCCGGTGTTATGAATCTGATGGTCAATTGCTTATCTCGAGTGATCCTTCTTCCACAGGGTATCATGGTGGTTATGTTCTTAACTGGGAACACCACATATAAATGTGTTTGCCATTCATTGGAATGCCAAATTCCTTTTCGTCTCTGGTTACACACCCTTCAACTCTGAGAGTAGTTGCATTCACCCAGGATTGAAGAGGTCTTCTCCCATATGCCTACCCTTTGATCAGCCTCCTCTCCAGAGTCTTTTTCCCTTATCCAAACCACTCCTTGTCATGTCCTGCTCATTACTGGCCTGCTCAGACATGGTTCCCTCTGCTCTGGCCCTTACAGGAATGTCATCCCTTGCCCTTACCTCTGTTCCAGTCACTCCTCTGACAACTGCAATCAGACATAGTTCATTCCAACATTACCAAACTCCATCCTCACACATGGCTTTTGTCTAGTTCTTTGCCTTAGCTCAGAGACTCACCTCTCATGTAGCATCTTTCTTTTATGTTCCATTCGAACTTCCTCCTTGTCTATGTACTAGAGGCAGTGGTCTACCTTCAGACCTTTGTCCATTCACCATGGCTTCCGCCCCTCATTTCCTTCAGTACTTCATCTTTCCCAGCTCTTCATCTGGTTGTTTGTTCAAGGTTTGTCTGTGTCAACTATATCTAGTTATAGGGCTCCCCTGTCGACCATTTACTGTTTCTCCCACTTCTGGAAAGTTTCTTCTCCCTTGTTATTTCCCTCCATTTCTCATGTCCCTTTGTTTTGCCATATTAGATCTGAGTTTTATCCTTCATGCCCTTTTCAGTTCTCCATTGCTACGTGTTCCTTGTACCATCTTTCCCCTAGGTCCTCTTCCTCCTTGGTTGTGGTTGTCATCATTCCAATATTTTTGCCACGGACATTTCTCTCATTATTTCCCATTCCTTTTATGTTATCCTGTATCCTGATTGGGCCTTCCTTCCCTAGACGTCTACTGTCTGGGCAGGTGGTTTGGTCTTCTCTCCTATTTCCATACTTTCCATTACCTACATGTACTCCTGTTCAGTTCTGGATAGAATTCTTTGTCCAGTTCATTCCCTGAGATGTTTCGTGGCTCGTACTGCTTCCTTTCATATTATCGTTCCCATCTATTTGTTCCAAGGATTCCCTATTATCCAATGATCTGTCCCCTATTACACTCACTGGTTGGGTTTGTCAACTCATATGACTGGCATATTCTGAATTGTCCATATAAGGTCTCCATCTGCACAGTATTTCTTCACACCCAATTTGTCATCTAACTGTCTTTAGCTGCTTGCCTTTGGAGGAGATTATTCGGGCGGAGATGTGGACAACTCTCAATACATTTGTTGCACATTACCTGTACAATCTGGCTGTGTCTTCCTCTGTTTGCCTTTGACTGGAATAAGTTGACATATTACTTTTTCTATATATTTTCAGTTGATACATATCATATTTCAGGATCCCACCTGGTGGTGGGTGTTGCCTGGCAGGTATGATTTATATTTGCACTAAATATGAATAATTCTATAATTCACACTGTTGATATGGAATGTTTCTGTAAGACCATGAGCAGCTTGTCTAATGATATGTGTATATATATATTTTTATTCATTTATAAAGGATCATCACTCATGGACCTCATGAATAAAGCAGATAGAGATTTCTGCCAATCTCTACTGACCTGTGATTCCTACAGTTGGGGTGTATTGTCTCTGGTGTGTCATTCCTCCAGAATCCCCTGTGCGTATTCCACCCCGTTCTCATCTAGTGAAGATGGAAGTCATTAGCACTTCTGGTTCCCAGGCATTGGAGTGGTAGACCATGAAGGTTTCCTCCGGTGTGGGTTTGAAAAACAAAATAAAGCTTTCTAGCCCATCTGTACCCATTTGGCAAGAAGTGGGCCATAGTTGTTATAATTATGACAGTACCGAACAATGAATTATACAATAATATTCAGTATCAAAGGTGCTTACCCGGGCAAACCACACTTGTTAATCAAAATTTTCTTATGCAAGGATCTTCCACTGGATGTTTTCTGCCCGGATGGACTGCACTTGGCATAAGCTGATGTTACTCAAAGTGTTTCCTCTGAATGTTTTTGCCTGAGTAGATTGCACTTGGCCCAGTTATATACAATTTACAGTCCTTCAGCCCTAGCCATGTATAGTTATTCTCTGTCACCATACTATGGCTCACTATCACTATGTTCAATTCTTCAGCCTGTGAACGAAGTATGACATGTATGTTGATAATGGACTGGTTAAGAAAACCCTCATGATCACACTCATACCTGTAATTATTTTTTTTTCATAATTCTATATATCCTAGGCACTTCCCCTGGATGTTTTTGTTTTCCCTGGAGGACTCCACTTGTTGATCACAATATCTTATTCAAGGTATTTTTACTGGATGTTTTTGCCCAGAAGGACCGCACTTGACATACTCCAATGTAACCCAAGGCACTACACTTGGTACATACTTATACAGGCCCATTGTCGCTTCCACACTAGGCTTTACATGTTTGTCAATGCTGTGCTGTTTCAAGTGATGGTTATACAGCACTTTTCCATAGATTTGATGCTGTATGTCTCTTTCCTGAATACATTGGTGCCTGCCAATTCAGTTTCACCCTCTATTTGTTCCTGTATTAATTACTGGGTGAAGAGCATACCTGTTCCAGAAGTAGTGCTATACCCCACAGGTGTGCTCTCTTTTCATATTCTTGCACACCTCTTCTTTCAGTGTGGTCACTTTCTGCTTGATTGGATATTGATGCACCTTCACTGGCCCCCTCCACCTTTGCAATGTGTGATTTTATCTTTTGGTGTGAGGAGGTAGTACCATTTTAGAAGTTAACATTTTATTACACTGAATATGTATTTCAAATAGGTACTTACATTTTTTCACCTACTTCTCACCCTTCCTCCCCACTGATTTGCTGGTGTTTCTGGTTTGTACCTGCTAATTTTTGAAAGTAAGGATTATTCCAGAGATTGATGGAGGGTAGCCACATGATCAGAACACATTCTGAAATGGCACCTCAGAAGTGTGAAAACTTGGATTCAAAAACATTGTATTTTGTGCAGTGGCATGCAGAGGTTCTATGATGCCCGGGGCCTCGTACCTAAGACCTTGGGGAAGGGCGGAAAGGGTTCTACTATTCGATTCGACTCTTTGCGTTGGATGACCTCCCAATATGGATGCCCGGGGCCCCGGCACCTCCCCCACCCCTCTGCACACTACTGATTTTGTGTACTACGTGTAGAACATAGAGTTGTTTTATTATTATTATGATTACTTTTATCTGGAAAAAAATATAAAACCTGTTTATACTGCTACATCAACATAACTATATATTCAGCTAAGACTGGTAAAGATGTTCATACATCACATGTGTGAATTTTTTTTTTTAAGTCTACAAGAAAAAGGTCAAAATAAGAAAAATAACATTTCTAAATTTTTCCCTGTGAAAAGTTTCAGATGTGGTTAATAATGTTTTTATTGTTAATATATAAAAACATTATAAGGAATTTACTTTAGTTCCTCTAAATATAGATATTTCCACAATAAAAAACTTTACTAATATCTGGTCATGTTTTTCACTCTTCAGGACAAGCTTACAATATGGCATTAATTGTTTAAAAAGATTAAATTATGACAAGCAGTTTCTAGTTGAGAGGAGGAAAAACAGTGAACATGAAAATAAAGGTAAGAAAAACATAAATAGCAATCAACCATTAACAAAAAAGACTGCATATAACAAACAACCCATGTTTCATATGAAAGTTTGGTACATGCATGTACTTAACAAATTTAGCAAGTTCTTTCATAAAAGAAACTGAGTTAAAAATCAGTAACCAGGGTACAAATACACCCATATCAAAATAACTTTACAAAACATTACATAAACAGCTTCAACCACAGCTTAAATGAAACATACAGATACCCAAAGTTGTTGGTTGTTTAAACATAGATTTCATCACAGAAATCTATACACTAATACACCTTAATAAAAATTATAAATTGATCACAGAAATCTATACATCAAGAGACCTTATTAAGGACATAGATTTGATCACATAAATTGATACACTGAAATGACCTTAATAAGAATATACATTTGATACACAGTAACCTATACACCAAGATACCGTAATAAGAATGTAGGTTTGATCACAGAAGTTTGTACACAAGAGACCTTAATAACAACACAGATTTCTTCATAGAAATCTACACACCAAGATATTTTATAAGAATGTAAATTTGTTCACAGAAACCTACGCACCAAAAAACCTTAATAAGAACATAGATATTATCATAGAAATCTATACACTAAAAAAACCTTAATAACAACATAGTCTTGATCGCAAAAATCTATACACCAAGAAACCTTAATAACAACGTAGTCTTGATCGCAGAAATCTATACACCAAGAAACCTTAATAACAACGTAGATTTGTTCATAGAAGCAGAAATATCATTTTCAGAACTGTCAATAAAAAAAATGTTCAGAAATAATATTCTGTATAAAAGATTTAAACTTTTAATTTAACTTGTAAGTTGATTCAGTATGACTTTAATTTATCTAGTGTTAGTAACAATAAAATTCTAATATATTTTGTATATCATTTACTGAGTTTGAATTATTTTCCTGTATAGATGTGTTAGTGTGGTCTAATGAAAGGATCATCAAGTGGCTGAATTCAGTGGGATTGAAAGAGTATTCCCAGAATTTGTTAGAATCTGGAGTACATGGAGCTCTTGTTGCATTGGATTATAAGTTTGACCATAATTCAATGGCTTTATCTCTCCAAATTCCAACATCTGACATCCAAGTAGGTTTTGGAAAACAGTTATAATGAAGTGAAATTTTATTTTGACACTGAACATCTTATATTTTAAGTTATGTTGTTGTTTTTAATATTGAATCAAAATTGTTTTTTCTCATTGATCATTTTAATATAACTTGTAACAAAATAATTACTTTACTTAAGCTTTCTAAGAAACTTCTAACAATAACCTAAATTTCTTTATTTGGTACATATCATTTCTTAACTGTCATATTTTTCTCTGGTATTGATAACATTTTCTAATTATTATAATTAAATCCACTAATTATCCACCAAATTATGAGAAACTTAACTAGAAGAACTCAATTGTTGAGTAAAATAGCAAATAAGCCAACTAATGAGTTAATTTGTTGTATTTGGCTTGATTTGGATGGATTTTCCTTTGACCACTTTTTCTTCATTTGGTTTAATAAAATAGCAAATAAACCAGCTACTGAGTTAATTAGTTGTAAATGGATAATGAGGCTTATTATGGGTTTATTTACTCTTTTTTTTGCATTGAATTATGTAATGACTAATTTGAAAATAAATCAGCTAATTAACTATTACTTGTCTGAAGGTTAATTCCAGTAATTTCAATATCTAAGCACTAAGTGTCTTTCTTAGTCAGTCATGTAATACCATCTAATGACCAGAAGGTAAATTTGAATTTATGTAGCATTTTTCTTTTCCAGTCTTTAATGTTTGGGTGAGTAAAACTGTGTGTAAATTTGATCGAGTTTACTTTCTATAGCAAGATTCGGTCAAGGAAGCTATATCTGTTGTTTTATGGAACAGTTATATTCTACTTTACCTTCTGTATGTGGAACTACTCTGTAGATGGATCAGAATGCCTTCAGGCTCTTTTGATCCAAAAACGTTTATATATAGTACAATTCTAAGCCTGTCTACCCTTGTTACATAGTAGTGCTATAAACCTGTGTATGACTTTTTTATGTCCAACACATCCATACAGAACAATATATAATACAATGATAACCTGTGCACATTACGTAAACCTGTGTGTATCAGCACTTAGTATACAACTAAACTTATACAGAATAGCATTTAATGCATTTCTATTCCCAAGTTTCAATTCTTTATGTTTTAATTTAGCCTCAGTTGCTTACAATTTTAAGAAAGTATGAACTATGTGTGGTTTATCTTGTGAAGGCCAGACAAGTACTGTCAAGGGAATACAGCAATCTTCTTGTCCATGGCACAGACAGAAAACCAGATGAGGTGAGTGTTGGCTGAACAGAACATCAAGGTATCAGGTGGAAAGCCAAATGAGGTAAGCATTGGCTGAGAAGAACATCAAAGCAACAGGTGGAAAACCAGATAGGTGAGTGTTGACTAAAGAGAACACCATGGCACAGACAGAAATCCAGATGAGGTGAGTGTTGGCTGATGAGAATATGATGACACAGACAGAAAACTAGACAAGGTAAGTGTTGGCTGAAGAGAACACCATATAGCACAGACAGAAAACCAGATGAAGTGAGTGTTGGCTGAAGAGAACATCAAAGCAACAGGTGGAAATTCAAATGAGGTAAGGATTGGCTGAAGAGAACATCAATTAAAATAACAGGTGGAAACTAGATAAAGTATGTATAAAATTTTGGCTGAAAAGAACAATAAAGTGATAAACAGATTATATCAGCCTTGTTATGTACATATTACTTTGCGTCATGTTAAGCAGTTAGTAAACTACTTAAATCCTAGTTTAGTCTATATTTTTTGTTACTGTAATTAAGTATTGGACATTTTCATTCTCCCTTTAATAGATGGAAAGTTGTCTTTATAGGTCAGTAATTAGACTATGTCTCAAGACACTAGTGTGAGCCAAGGTAGCTTATTTATATCCTATTACAGAATGTTTCAGTTGTTATGTATTTAGGTTTCAATGGAAAGAGAGCATTTCAGTGACTTAACATTCTTTAGTTTTCAGATATTTCAAAGTATTATTGATTTTGTAGAAAAATAAACAACACATTTAGAAAATACTTATTATCTAGTGTATCAGTTATTTATATTGCAGTTGTATCATGTGTTATTATATAAATATTTACCAGTACATGTGTGTTTACTGCAAGTACTGTTATCTTTACGTGTGTAATATAACGATAGCTGTAAAATTGTTCAGTTCTTTCAGCTAGTTAAAGCACTTTCACTGTCTTTGACATGCAGTATTATAAGTTGTAATATGAAAACATCCCACCTTATACTTAAAATAAGGAAACACATTATACTAATATAATAATAGGTTGGCAAACAATGATTTATAACCATAAGGAAGAGTTTTATTGATGGTGGAACATACTATACGTTTTGGCAGAACATTGGTCTTTCTTCTGTTATCTTCTTCAGGTACAAAAAGGCAGACCAATAAAACCATTTTGTATGCTTATAAATCACTGTTTGCCTACCTATTATCCCACTTTATAAAACTACAACTCATATCATACACAGCTGACAACTTTGAAGAGCAACAGCTCTCTCCAGCTTAGTCAGATCTGTGTAAAAAAATGTCCTCCAGCTTTAGAAGTGTGTAGATTTTTCATCAGCTTAAGGAATCACTGTGTTTATCAACATGTCATGAACTTTTTAGCAGATTAGGCCTGTTTTTATAGTTTTATTAATGTATAAAAAATGTTTTGTTTTCTGCTTAGTATTCATTTATTATTAATACAGCTAATCAACATTTGTTGTTTTTTTTTGGTTTTCTCACAAATTTATACAACCTTTTTTTAAGGATTTAATTTATTTCTTTGTCTAAACAAAGTTCATGACTATCATATAAGGTAATAGATCTTTTCTTGATCACTATTCCTTATTTCTCAACATAACAATTACTTAAAAATGCTCCACCTAGGTCCTATATATTTCTGTAAGAGTAATCTTTTCTTTGATTATTTGGTCTATTCTGTTTTTTAATGAGCTTATTAACTATGACATTCTACTCTCTTTTAGTCACAGGCTCAGGCTCCCAGACATTCAATCAAAGTTATCCACAATGATCACCTGGTCTGATTACTTTGTGTTGTAAGTTTGTTTATGAGTAGTCCGATCAGCTGAGGAAGTTCACAAAGATGTCTTCTTGACTTATGATTGCAGGAATATCACAAGTGCCATGTTGTATATGACAGTCAGAAAAACCTATCAAAACAGAGGACTGATTTATATATATCATACTTTCACATCTGTTCTACCAACATACTTTGTATTTTTGTTATATTGTCAAACAAGAAGTCAGATATGAACACTAAATATATTACTTGAAATAATAAGCTAATATGTATCTAGCTACTTAATAAATGATATGAAGACATCTTTCAAAGCCTACAGAAGACATATCTACCAAAAATAATTGTTTTTATCTTCATGTTGGACAAAATACCTTTTATGTCACTATTGCATTTTTATAACTATTTAAAAGCATTGTTGTTCCTTTACAATTTTTTTCCTGAAGTCAGTTGTTTTACATGTTTAGTTCATAGTCTCAGGCTACAATTAGAACAATGAAAGAAAACCAAATACACCATCATGATTTTATTAATCTATACTGCATTTTGTTCTTGTTGTGACAGATGATTTTCTGTCATACTCTTAATATTTAACAAAAATTCATAGTCGGTGTTATGTACGGCTTAAACAGTGACCTACCATTATACAGTAAATTGAAAATACATGTTATAGAGAGATGTATTACATTACCAAACATATCCTAACAACAGATTAAAACTTTCCTACTTGATAATCAAGTTTACCAAGTTTTCTATCAATCTTGCAATATAAATTCAATAAACCAGTGTTACTGGAATGTTTATCAAGTGTTTTATACCATAATTATCCAAAATAATAATAGGTTGTAATAGTTTTTGAAATGAAACACAAATCAAGGATTTCATTTTGTTTATAGGTTTTTAATAGATTACTTTTTCAGATGCAGAGTGACTTACATTCTCTAGAAAAAGTGTAAACTGCTGGAAATAGCCAACAAGTTTTTATTCTAAAAAAATGTAAAACAATGTCCACCTATTGTTATTGATTCTCTTTGTATTTGGCTAGTCTCTCAGTTTCCATAAGCATATAGATTTAATCACAGAAACCTTTACAGTAAAAGAAGAATTTGACATAATTAATATTCTCTAATGTGGTGGACTTTACAGCTATTTTCTCATTAGGCCTAGTAATTATTTACTTGTATAGACGTTCTATTATTAAACCTTTGAGATTTATAATATCTGACAGTTACTTCTGTGAGACTTATGTACATATATTATTACTTAAAGACACTGTAACAAAAAAACATTGAAATAATTGAACCATCATTACGGGATTCTTTATTAACGAATCTAATTTCCAAAGTTTACTTGGTTACATTATACTTTTCTAAAATCAATTATTCAATTGTATTGTAGCTTTTGCTGTTATAAATATATATATTAGATTTTATTTTCATTATAGCTAAGCCGTATTTCTGAGAAACAACATGCTACATGCATAACTTCAGATGCCTTAGTATATAATCTTATAACAAATATTCTTTATTTTGTTAATTAAAAGAATTAAACAAAGATAAAAGTAAAGTTATTTTACAGGATGGTTTCCTTTCTTTTCAGTTTTAACCGTTAAGCTTTAGAAACATCACTTTTGAAAATGTTATGTAATATAAGAATTGAGTTGTATGTAATAGATAGTTTTTTATCTCAATATATAGTAAAGATTGAAAGTAATTCACAGCAACAGTAGACTCAGTAAACAAGTTTGTGTTTTCAGTAATCCTTTAACATTTCCTCTTTAGTTCTAACAAGTTTGAGAGCAGAACAAACCAAGTAGAAACTTACAACAATAGTGTTACAACATATCTTATGCAGTTTTACTACAGTGATTTTCTGTTAGTCTGGACTACTTCAGATAAGTTGTTTTGTTGCATAAGTAAATTGGATTTAATTTTACTAAAATTAACACTACTTTTTAATACATCATTGCATACTTTTTGTTTTCTTCTTGTAAAATATTCAGATACTATCAAAATAGTATTGTCTTAATCATTATTGCATTTTTACATTTATTTTAAAACCATTGTCGCTCCTTTACAGTTTTTTTTTCATAAAGTCAGTTGCTGTTTCATAAGTAATGCTTTTGTGGCAGGGGTATCATTTTCATTCCTGAGTGTGAACAGTATAACTAAAAGTTTTCATCTGATTTAGATTAACTTTTGGTACAAAGATTGAATGGGTTCCCCAAATTATCAGTTAATTACTTTTGGTGAATGTGTGTCTAAGGTCAAAGTCGTATTAAAGGTCAACTACTTTCATTATAATGATAGCAAATTGGGATTTAGAAAAATGGTCAAAAATCATAACAAATTCAAATAGAGAGAGGATCTTGGTACCTAGACCTATATTTTTGAGACTGAGGAATTGAAGTATATTTTAGGTTGGTTCCTGCAAAAATTTTGTGGTGATATTTGCACTCTTTGAGTGCCTTTCTTGTTATCATTGTATCAGAACAATGATATTAATGTGTTGGAGCAGCAGTGTTGATTTTGATATTTTGTTAAAATAGTATTGTTTCTCAATATTGTGTGAAAATAATACACATTGCTAATATGATTTTGTCAGAACACTTGTTTCCTAATTGTTATAGTGTGAGAAGAGCATTGGTTTTTGGTACCTGTCTGTCAGAGTATTGTCTCTTGATATTATTTAGTCAGAAAAATTGTTTCTTGGTTGTATTTTGTGAGGACACTGTTTTTTATATCATTTTGTCAGAACAATGATGTTCTTGATATCACTGCTATATATAAACTTAATATGACAATTATTTCACCAAAACAGTAACAAATAGTTGATATCAGTTTTGTATCACTTTAATGGCTCAGGAGAATGAATAATACCTTATTCAACTCATTTTCAAACATTAGAGCATCAGAACAGTTGTTTTTTTCAATCCATTACTATGTTATTTATAATGTTGTTATTATAATTCATTTTTAACCAACAATCTTTATTATTTGTTGCACATCTTAAACTGGTAGCAGTTTT
The DNA here is from genome assembly GCF_000517525.1 of Limulus polyphemus. Taxonomy (NCBI): domain Eukaryota; kingdom Metazoa; phylum Arthropoda; class Merostomata; order Xiphosura; family Limulidae; genus Limulus; species Limulus polyphemus. The sequence goes on from NW_013666241.1 coordinate 477,338, forward strand.
ATCACCTACTTTGGGAATTCAATATATGCATAGCATTGTTTTTTTAATTTATCCTCATGGTTATTAAGGCTCTATTTGATTGTTTTATAAGTTTTCTGTGTATATTTTGTGATTGAGGCCTTTTATTATAATGAAACCTGTTGAAAGAAAATATTAACAGATGATTAATATAAAAAATGTACCTGGCTACTTTGATATACATCTTAAGACTTACAATTTATGGAATCTAATCATTCTAAAAGGTTGAGGAAGATGTACTGCTGTCATAACATCATGCTAGACTTTTCTGTTCTTTTCTGTACATATATAGCTACATTTATTTATTTATTTTGGAAACAACAGGTTTTAAACACTTTGTATCCATATTTATTTTTACTATATAGAGATTAATGGATTTTTTTAATAGCAAAGCCTTTTGTGAAAGTGTTTTCTTTGAGTGAACAAACAAGAAGACTATCATTCTGGTTTACCAGCTCTTATCAATGATAATTCAAGTTAAAACAATAATAATAAATAATTGACGTTGAAAATAAATAAATAATATTGTGTTATTAATCCTTACCAAAATACTGGTTTGTAGATTACTTAAATTGATAATAATTACATTTCACTTACTTAATCTAGCTCACACCATTACAATTATTACTGGTCATGCAACTGATGATATAGATAGCACCTACATCATTACTATGTCTGTTGTATCCAAGCTGGCCTGATGATATGGATATGACAGATATGGTAGGGTAGACATATTATTCCTTAGTCTTCTTTGCTTTCACTCATAAGCTCGTTAGTTGTTATTAATATGTTTATTTAGTTGTTGTTTTTTTAAATAAAGAGTTAATGAAGTTTTGTCCAACCTTGAAACATTGATCCTTAGCCTTCTTGTTATAGAAATGCTTCTGACTACTTTGATCTGCATACAAACTCTGTTGAGCAAGTTGACAGGTCTCCTCCAGTCAGTTTCAGAGATCTAACACATACTGGTATATGTTCCTTACTTCTGAGTCTTCTTCTCCCTGTATTTGCTTCGGACCTCGTACTGTTCTTCCATAAAGTAACTTAAAGGGTGAAAATCTTGTACTTGCTTGTGGAACTTCTTGATAAGTGAATTATACTGCCTGCAAGTACCTGTCCTAGTCATGTGGTATCCCTTGGCACATCTGTTTCAGCATGTTCTTTAGAACTCCATTGACTCTCTCACAAAGTCAATTACACTTAGGATTGTAAGGGGTGGTAAACAGTTGCCGAGTACTGATGAGTCTGCACACTTCCTGCATCAGTTCTGAATTAAACTGGGTCCCTCTGTCACTCAGGATTTCTCTCAGAAAGCCTAATCTGCAAAATATCTCCAGGAGGGCTTTTGCTACTCTCTCTGTCTCTATCTTCACCAGTGCTATTGCTTCCTGATAATGTGTCACATAGTCGACTACTGTCAGCACATACCGGTTGCCCATGTCAGACACAGGTGCTAGTGGCCTGATCAAGTCTACAGCTACTCTGCTGAATGGCTCTTCTATGTGAGGCATCTCCCCAAATGGCACTTTGGCTACCTTCCCTTTAGGTACTGTCTTTTGGCAGATGTCACATGACCTGCAGAATCTACTCACATTTCCGATGACTCCTGGCCAATGGAAGTTACTGGTGATTCTGTCTGCCATTTTCTTTGTTTCTAGGTGTCCTCTCACAATTGATTTGTGAGCCAACTTCATCACTTGAGTATGGTATTCTGTTGGTACTATGATATGTTTAACTTCCCCAGTATAACTGTCTTGATAGATTCATTATAGAACTCCCTTCCAGTTCTCTATTCTATAAGTATCTTTCCCCTTTGTTTTGTGCTTGACTTTCTACCGGGCATTGTCCCAAAGTTTCTGCAGTGAAGAGTCTTTCTTCTGTGCTTCCTTCAGTTCCTGCAAACCTAAATCGGTATGTCGCCTTTTGACACTTGCAAGGACTTGATGTCTTGTTTGCTCTTCTTTTCTTGAGCTCTGGTGGTGACAGCAGATGCTTCATCCATCTTCTTTCTGTCTAGTTCCTCCAAATTTCCACTACCTGGTATGTTTCCTATCACCAATTCGTATATTGGTATATTTGTATATTGGTATATTGGTTCTCAAGGTCTCCTACATAATTTGGTGTATTCATCTATATTTTTGCTATGGGAAACTTTCTCACTGTCCCATCAATTAGCACACACAAGCATACCTTGCCTGTCATCTGATCATTGGATACTAGATTGGTTCTACCTGCTGCAGTACTGTACCTAATGTCTCATAGAACCTTCACTTTCTTGTCTCCAATACAGCCTTCACATATTGGCATATTATGATTTGTTGGCATCTCTTGATATTTGTCACAAGCTACCATCACTATTGGCACTGTTGGTCCATTTGCTAACTTGAGCCAACTATTAGTCGTGCACTGAATGATCAGTCTTGATTCTCTTTCTTCTGGTAGCAGCATCCATAGTGCCAGTCACTCTTTTCTTGTTTTTTACCAGCACCGTCTTTGTAAATGGCTCCAGCTGCTTTATGTTGAGGTTTCTGCCATTGTTTGCTGGTAATGGACTTGCACTCCTTTGCACTGCGTCTCATTTTATAACAAACATAGCATCTCTTCTCCTTTCTGCCTATTAACCTCCTGTCACCTTTGGTAAACTCCTGCTTCTGGTCAGCCATTACTGGTTTCAAATTTAACTGGACATTCTTGGTCTTGCCAGATATACCACTTCTATGTGCTTCCATATACTGTTCTGCCAGCTTGATCATTTCGTCAATGTCTTTTGGTACTCTCTCATTTAGGAACAGTGACATGTCAGTTGAACACGTGGTCATGAACTGTTCACGTACTAATAAGTATGCCAGTCCCTCAAAACTGTTTTCACACATGGCCATGTCAGTCCATCTGTTGAAATATTGCCTCAGACATGCCACAAACTGAAATACAGTTTCTCCAGTGTAGGGTTTGACTCCTCTGAACTTCAGACAAAAACATTCTTCAGTAAGTTTGTATTGTTTCAGTAAAGCTATTTTTAATTTGTCATAATCCATGGCATCTTCTGACGTCATGCTTACATATACTTGTAGGCCTTTTCCTGTGAGAAGTGGGCTGAGACAAACTGCCCAGTCACCTTTGTCCCAGTTCTGACTTTGGGAGATTCTTTCATATCTCTCCAGAAAAGCATCCATGTCATCTTTATGATCGTCAAATTTGGGCAGCTTAGGTCTCTCTTCTTTCTCAGTTTGTGTTTTTATTCTATTTGCAGTCTCTCCTCTCTCTCTCTCTTTTTCTTCTTTTTTAAATTTGTGCTCTTATTATTTCTCTCTATATTTCCAGTTTTTCATTATCTTCTATCTCAATTTGTATTATTATTCTCTCTATTTCTAGCCTCTCCTTACTCTCATTTTCTTTTTTTTTTCAGTCTTTCTCAATTTGTCTGTTGTGTTGCCATACTTCTCTCTCTAGTTCTTGTTGTTTAACAAACTCTGGTAGTTCACTGGCTTTTAACCCTAGTTAATATCCTCTTTCTACCCATTTAACCAAATGTGTTGACATGATTATATAGCATAATTGTAATCTCTACACTATTTTCATTACTGCTACAGTTGTACGTATATATGCCTACATATTTACGCTGTCGATCACTTTTTCTTCTATGGCCATTTACCACTGTATAGTCCTAGCTGTGGGTGTGGCTCGCCAGTTGTCAGAATTTGAAATATATAACCGTTTTTGTGAATTGTCAAAATAAAAGGCTTTTACTTATACTTCTTCATAGTATAAATATATACTGTGTTGTTTTGAGGCTAAGGAGGTGCCTGCAACTTGTTAGCAATAAATTCAATGATGAATAAACTATATGCACTTCCCTTATTTTTAAGTACTACATATAATCGGAACAAGTTAAACATATGAACAACAAATTGTTCACACTATAGAGATTATACACATATCAAAACCATATATATATATGTATATATAGTTCTCTTCTTCTTGTCAAATATCCTCTCTTCCTTTTGTCAAAGTACACTCAGGCTGATTCAATTACTTTAGAACCACGATTTGATGGAATACATTATTCTTCATGTCTCCTTTTCTACCTTTAGTCTTACTCTAACATATTAAACATTAAGCCTATCATTTCTACAGTAGTTAACTTCACGCCAAACTTTTCCTTGACAGTAACTACTCTTGTCTGTCTGTTGTTTCTACTTGTTTGGTACTATTTATATGTTTATCACTTTAATGCCTTCTAGAAATCTCTATATTCTCAATGTCAATATATTGCACACGATGTTTGATAGTCTCAACATCAATGACTTATAAACACAACTTCCTACAATCCTCTGCTTTTAACTCTTATTATAACAAAAAGTAAACAGTAATAAAATATTTACTCACAAAAATAAATTAATCAATAATATCTAAACTAAACAGTCTTTTATATCATGACAGTCACCTTTTGCCAAGATGTAAAGTTGGCTG
>NW_013666241.1:482825-484137 GCF_000517525.1 Limulus polyphemus
CACTCGAGCATTCGAGAATATCATGATGTGTTACTAGCATCACGTGACATCCGCTGTCGTAACACTGCCCCTTCTTTAGTATTGTTTGTCCTGAACAATAGCCACTTACATTAAACCAATAGAAAATTAACAATAATTTAATTAAATGGACAGAATTTACAAAAACAAAATTAAAATTAAACAAAGTCTCTTAATTTTATGGGATGTATCTTCTTCTGAACTGGTCTCCATCTCGTTGGCTTCTGCTTCACGTGAGGTTCATCTGTTCCATCGGGAATTGTCCTATCATCGGTAACAGTCACATCAGTGGTAGTAACTTCATCAAGGGCTTCACTGTTTCCCTTCTCAAAACCAAGTAGAGTTTCTTCTTCAACAGTGACTTTTTCGGGTCACACGTCTTCAGCGGCGTCTTTTGTTCCATTGTTCACTTCATTCCAACTAAAATGTCCTGGACTGTGATAATGCAAAAACCTGTTGGCATGCACCACCTTTGGCTTACCTCGCCGACCACATTTTATTTGGAAAGTCACGTCTGAGAGATGATCCACTATGTCATATGGGCTTTCCCATGGAGATGACAACTTAAGAGACTTCCCTTAGGTCTTCCTAGAATTATACAACCACACCTTGTCTCCTGGTACAAAGCTGACTTCAGAAGATCTCTTATCATAAGATAACTTCATCGAATCAGCAGTCGTTGTCAAGTTTGAACGCACTTAATGGTGAATATCATCCATCCTTTCCGATAACACTTTCACGAATTCTGACACATTTTCAGGCAAATCTTCATCAGGTGGCCGTCCTGTTAAGAGATCCACTGACAACCAAAGTTCTCGACCAACCATCACCTTTGCTGGAGTGTATCCAATGATTTCATGCTTGCTGTCCTATAGGCCATCAACAGTGGAGGGAGTAAGGTATCCCAGTCATCTTGGCAACTATTACAAAACTTTGCCAATTCCTGTCCCAGTGTCCAGTTGTACTTTTCTACCATCCCACCAAACTGTGGGTGAAGTGGCATTGTTCCTTGTCTTTTGTATGCCAAACAACTTGCAACATTCATGGAACACAGCTGATTCGAAGTTACGGCCTTGATCTGAATGCAGTTTGTATGGCATACCAAATCTGAAGAAGAAATCACTAATAGTCGAAGCTACTGTTGTAGCTTCCTGATTTGGAATTGCATATACCTCAGGGCACTTAATGAAATAATCCATCACCACACAAATGTACCTGTTTCCAGCACGAGTTTGGGGCAAAGGACCATCAATGTCAAGGGTTACTCTTTCCATTGGTGCGCCAACTTGATATA
>NW_013666241.1:484269-492021 GCF_000517525.1 Limulus polyphemus
TATCTGTCGTAAGTGACTCAATGTCTTCTTAACTCAAGATGTTCTCCTGTTAATCTATCATGTGATTGACACAGCACAACTTCCTGTAACTTTCTCTGTATAACTGTTTGCCAGGTCGTCACTTTCCCATCTCTGGAGAAGAATACTATCTTCAAGCTTCAACTGGTCCCATTGTGCCCAATAGTTCTTTGTCACAGGGCTTAAGCTAGACACCTTCTCCCAAACAGGGCACAAAACACTTGCTTTTAGAAAGTCAATTATTGGCTTCAAATCTTGATCTTTCTCATGCTCTGCTTTAATATCTATACCTGGTTCCACTTCACCATCATCAACTTCTTCAGTCACTTTGAATTCAGCTTGATGACACCTGATTAGCTCAACCTATCTTTTGCAGCAATGTCTGCAGTCATTTTTGCAGGGTCTTCGGCTCAGTCCATCGGCATTTCCATGAGATTTTCCTTCTCTGTATTCAATATCATAATTAAAAACTTGCCAGTTGTCCCTCTGGGTTCTTTAATGATCTTAACCAGCGTAATGCAGCATGATCTGTCCTGATGGTAGACCTAGCCCATAGAGGTAAGGATGGAAATATGTCAGACTTTTTACTATAGCAAGCAGTTCCCTCTGTGTTACACTGTAGTTCCTCTCTGGTCTACTTAGGACCCTACTGAAGTAGGCCACATGTTCGTTTTCACCCACTTTCTGAGACAACACTCCTCCAATTCCAAAATTACTAGCATCACAATCCAATATGTATAGCAGTGAGGGCTTTGGAAGCTTTAAGGCTGAGGCCATTTTTTCTTTCAATATCTTGAAAGCATGCTAGCAAGAAACTGCCCATTCGAACTTGGAGCAGCTATAGTTGCAAAGTCCTTCACAAACTTCTGGTAATAGGTACAGAGTCCCAAGAAACTTCTTAACTCTCTCACATTGTCTGGTGTTGGCCAATCACGCACTGCTTTCACCTTGTCAAGATCAGTTTGCACACCATGCTCACTTACAATGTGACCTAAGTAAAGCACCTCTTTCTGGAATAAGTGGCATTTCTTGGGATGGAGTTTGAGGTTTGCTGCTTTCAAATGCTTGAATACTTCCTCTAGTCGGGACATTTCCTCATCAAACGTTGTTGCAAACACAATGACATCATCCAGGTACACTAGGGCTATCCTCCATTGTAGGCCTTCCAAGCGGGTATATCAAATATGTTTTCTTTTTTTTTGTTTGACAAAGCATAAAATGCTGAATATTACTATATATTTTTTCGCTTTTATATTCAATTGAAAAATCTGTTTTCAAAAAGCTTACATATGTAATTGGCTTTAATCTTCGGTAAGTCATATGTTTAGAAAACCATTTGACAAAGCATAATATCATTGTTTCGTACTTCACTATATTTAGTTGAAGGAAAATGTTCATATAGAGTTTAGTGACTTGTGGGTAAAATCAAAAAGATTAATGAAAACAGGGCTACATGAATAATTACTGACTAAAAATATACGTTAACAGTCATACTGTTTATAGAATTTCATTTTTGTTTGAACATAGTGTTACTTCAGTAATGATATTCTCGAAGGTTCGTGAATGCTCGAGTGCTTGCTAGATGTGCGGTATTCTTGTATATAAGTGAGCCAGACAATGAATAGATATAGAATTGCAGACAGACAGAGATGGACAATTGAGTCAAGCGCGATAGTAAGTAAGTGCGTGAATCATTCGTTGTGAATTATAGCGTGTGTTTAAGTTAAATTGATTGTGGAAATTAAGTGTATTGCAAAGTTGTATTGAGAAAGAATAAATTAGTTTTAGTTAAGAAAGGACTTGTATCGCTGAAGTTTTTCGGAAGGAATTTTTACGGGAAATTAATAAACGACCAGAGACGTAACAATACCTTATTTACTTAGTGTATTGCATAGGATAAATATCTTGAGTTAGAATGCTTTAGGTTTGTTTTAGAGCAACGCCACTTTGGGCTATCTGCTTTGTCCACTGCAGAGAATTGAACCCCGGACTTGGGCGTTTTAAGTGCATAGACTTACTGCTGTCCCACTGGTAGCATAGTCTTTTTAGGACTATGTATTTGTAAGATACACTAGTGTACGAATAGCTATATATGTAAATTCTGAATTCAAACTGTACTGCACTACAGTTAGTTACTGCAATGCATATTGTATCTAACTAGTTTTGAATATTTTACGCATACATGTACATGACAAATAGTTCTCTACATAGACTGTTGACATTTTTAAGTACAAAGCTACACAATGGGCTTTCTCTGCTGTGCCCACCAGGGATATTGAAACTCAACTTTTAGTGCATACTTACCACTGAGTCACTGGGGGATTCATATATTGTAAGTTAAATAGAGATATAGATAATCATGGAAGCAAATCATGAAGCATGTTATGCAAACATTCAAACTGTAATAAAAGAAAGATGAAATATTAATTTTACATACCCAAGCACTTTGTTTATAATTGAGTAAATGGATATTGACGTGAACTATAAATTAGAAAGTCGACCATCATGATAATGCAGAATTGATATCATGATAGGAATAACAGAGAATGAAATTGTGATTTGTGTTTTAAATATTAATTTGTATAGCATGATAAAACTAAATATTTGTGTTCACACAGATTCTACAACATCATATGGCGACTCCTTCTAAACATCATAACAAAAAAATCTGTCCACACAACTGGCAGCATCGCTGGTCACGCTCCCCATAGATCATATCATCGTCCACCCTATTAGTACATTTTGGAACTACCCGCCATTTGGTACCAGTCTATGGAACTTATGGTGTCAAAGGTCACGTGACCTGGAAATATGGAGTCATAGGTCACGTCACCTCGCTGCCTCAAAGCATAGTTCGCACCCCTTATCGCTAATTAATATCCACAGTTACAGATCAGGAGATTCTATCAGTAAATCAGCATTACGCGGCATCTTTTGGACGCAAGTTGGGAGGGTTAACTACTATAGCCTCTAATACGTATTAATACTATTCATCAGTGTTGAATTCAGGAGGAATTTCCCCTTGTGCAAAAAAGTTTCCCCTGAAGTACAGTATTTTCCATTTTGTCGAATTTTAATTCATCCCTCTTCCAGCTTCACATTTCCTCCCCCTGGTGGAAAGGTGTGGATTCAACACTGCTATTCATATAGTTGACAAATTAAACAAAAATACATTATACAAAGTTTTTCATTTACAATCCTACATTTTTTTATCTATTAACTGTCTTAGTAAAAGTATATACCTATGTCACCACAAAATTACATATAAAATATTACGATAAGACCCCTATAACTCGAGCGTTTTCAAAAGGATGACCTTTCTTATTCAGTGTATCCCTGTTTTACATTAATACTTCTTGAACCTACGTGTTTATCGTTTGTAATTTACTATACATGCTATAAGATATGGGGCACCCTGTTATAGAATAATATAATAAAATAATGTTTTAAACAATTCTTTTCATAATTCATTTCGACGAACCGCTAGCCCATCGGAAATTTTCCAGGTGTCCTGGCAGTTCAGCCCGTCCCTGCCTGAACTAATGAAGTTTACCATATCATATAGAAGTTTATTAGAGACTTGCTAGTTTATGGGTGTCGTTGAAGCTTGTAATTAGTGGATGATAAAGTTTTAAGTTCAAACTAAGAAAAAAAATATACATAACCTTAGTATGCTTTTCTATACTTATGTAATTTACTTAACCTTTCTTGCTCCTTTTTTATTGTTTATATATTGAACCTTTTTTTATTCACTTGTACAGTCATTATTTTTGCTCATGTATACAATTTTTCATTGCTCACTTTCAACCATTTCTTTATTTAACTTTTCTTCTTCAGCCATTCCATCTTATTTTGTTCCATTATTTCACATTATTTTGCCCATTTATTCAACCATTTAGGGTTCCTAGTGGTACATCTGTGGATTTACAACGCTAGAAACCAATTTTGATACCCATGATGGGCAAAGCACAAATAGCCTATCGTGTAGCTTTGTGCTTAATTACAAACAAACAAATTAACTATTTAGGTTCACTTAATTGAGTCCACCGTTGGGGCAGCAGTAAATCTACGGATTTACAACTCTAAAGTTAAGGAGTCGCTTCCTGTCGGTGGACACAACAAATAATCTCGATGTGGCTTTGGTATAAGAAAAACACAAACTTAACTGAACTTTATTTACTACTATATTTAGGCTGTGGTGCTTAATTATTCTATTTTACTTTTTTATTTTTTTCTTGTTCATCTAAAGTTTTTGTTCATTTACTAAATCTTTTTTTTTGTTCATTTGTTCATTGTTATTTCTGATCACTTATTCAACTTTTTGCTCTCCCATTCAGACGTTTTACTCATTTTCTTTAAGTTTTATGTTTATTTAGTTCACCATTTTTGCTCATTCACTTGTTTAACCTTCTTTTGCTCATTTTTTCCAAACTTCCTTTTATTCACATATTTAAAGCTATTTCCACTCCTATTTAACTTTTTAAAATGTATTTAACCCTTTTGCTCAGTTATTCTACCTTTATTGCGACTTTTCAACCTATTCACGTAGTCTATTCTTTTGATTTATTTTTTATCTTTATTTTCTTATTAACTTTTTCTTTATTCATTCAGCCTTATTAGCCCTTTTATTAAACCTTTTTTTTCTGTTCTTTACTTTACCTTTTTTTAACATTCACTTAGTCAACCTTTTTCTGTTTACATAATACTTAAGTATTCAAACCTTCAACTTATGTAATCCTTTTTGCTCTCCTAATCAAACTTTTTACTCATTTATTCAACTTTTTTCTTCTCATTTATTTAGACTTCCTCTATTCTCACATTTAACCAGTGTTTCAATAAACATTTAAAATTTGTTTGTCTGTTTGTTTGTAGTTTAAGCACAAAGCTACACAATGGACTATCTGTTCTTTGCCAACCACGAGTATCGAAACCCGGTTTCTAGCGTTTTAAGCACGCAGACATGCCACAGTAGTGGTTCATAATAGGGATCGCTAATTTGTTCTTCCATATAATTTTTTTAATATTGTTCCGCCAGCCTACAGCAAAAATGACTATAAATATTGTACTGTTACGTCTCTGGTTGTTTGTTAATTACTCATAAAAATTCTTCCCGTAGAACTTCAGCGATACAAGTCCTTTCTCAAATAAAACTAGTTTATTCTTTCTCAATTCAACTTTGCAATACACTTAATTTCCACAGTCATCTTAACTTAAACACACGCTATAATTTACAATGAACGATTCACGCACTTTACTTACTACCGCACTTGACTCAATTGTTCGTCTATATCTTCAATCTCTCTGTCTGCTATACAATTATTATGCCGATTAATTCGTCTCACGTTATCCGGCGCATTTATATACAGGAATAGAGGGCGCCTAGCACATACTGGATTATTCGTGATGTTCCCCGATCCTTCTAGAATATCATGACGTGTTACCAGCGTCACGTGACTACCGCTGTTGTAACAGTACTAAAATATGAGCAATATTACTAAACGCATCATTGCGCATTATGTAGGGCAGTTTTAAGTTTATTTGACTATCTATCAAATAACAGCGGCTGTATAACTGTTTACACACAATCGTTTTAATGTAGTCCGTAGTTTATATGGAGCCTCATAATCATGCATGCATACGTATATAGCTGCGTGTAGGCCGTGGATGTAATTTAATGTTTATATGGCAGTCATGACACATGTACCATAGTGATTATTAACTTATTGTTGCAACTGTGTTGATGTCACGTATCATTTGTTTATGCAATGGTTCCTGCCCTTTCGGACATGACGCTGCTGACAGGATCACAGTTTTTTAACATTGCATGATCGATTTTGGTCATGTTACACAAACATCTATGCTGTCTTCCACAACAGAAATCTTTAAGCCGTAGTTTAAAAGATAGCACCAAGCTCAGTTTCGAGCACTGGATCGGCAATCACGGTGATGGCTGATGGTAAGTGTCGAATTATATCCAACATTGCGTGATTGCAAATTTTTTAGGTACTGCAGATAGAGTAGCCATCCTTGAAGTTGACTATAAGGAGTGGCAAGAGTCGTGCAAGGAGGAGATGGCAAAAATGATGGCGATTCTAGGCGAGATTGAAGCAGAAATCTTGTAGCTATATATGTTACTTAGAAAATATTTAGTTTCAGATAAACCAGTGACGACCCACCAGAGTTTAGGATCGTCCCAGTGGAAGAGGGTCGTAAAAGTGTCACGACTCAAACTCCATCAGAAATGGCGGGGGGGGATATGTTAATATAATCAATTCATAATTGTTAATTGACACGTTTTCGACCTTGTAGAATGCGCAGAATGTCATTCTAGGAGGAAATCTAGCCAGCTGAAGCAAAACCGTCACCAGCCTTACTATGGTCAGTGGAGAGGAGGAAGAGGAAGGGAGAATATACAATTATAAGAAATATTAAAAATTCTTATTTGTATACATATGCTATTATATTATGACACATTGTCCTATATTTCCATTAAATATATTTGCATGTATCTATACAACTTGAAAAATTCAAATGGCTATTTATCTATCTATATATATATATACGGCTTTGCAACTTAAAAAACTATAAAGTCTGCATGTGTTTATACAAATATAAATACTAGCCAACATTGCATGTGCATGCATGTATAAAACTCATGCGGTCACAAAATCCTGTCTACGCACCACTCCAATATAGTTCAGTAGTCTCTCCAATACAGTGTTTATAGACTCCCCATATAGCTACAGAGTATAAATATAGTAGCTATACATATTGTACAAGCATATAGATAACATGTGGTATGTTGATCACCATAAATCATACATGCAGTACCAAAATCAATGATAACATTGTGGCAACGTTATCAGGAGGATCATCCAATCTGCAGAAAGTAGCCCAAAGTTTGTTATTGTTTCCCGAAAAAGCATCATACATCAACTATGTATTTCATTAAACTAAACTGTTTCAAATAGGACATTATTGCTATTATACAGACTTACCTCGTGAAGGACTTAAAAAAATTAAAGAAATACGATTATTTAACATTGTTAATTTAAAAGGGGGAATAGGGATTTAAAAAAATACAGAAACAAAATAAGTAGCTTAAAGTGAAAATGCAATTGCCAAAAAATGTAAACAAATAAGCTTTAAATTTGAGACATAGTGTTGACATTATTTTCTCAAGCTACAAATCCCTATTCTGACTCTCCTAAATATTACAGCTTTTAGACATGGAGTCAAAATAGGGATTTGTAGCTTGAGGAAATAATGTCAACACTATGTCTCAAATTCTAAGTTTGTTTATTAACTTTTTTGCGATTGTAATTTCATTTTAAGCTATCTATATTGTTTCTGTAATATTTTGAAGATCTCTATTCCATTTTTTTTAATTAACAATCTTTAATACTTGTGTATATAAAATTTCACAAGCTTTATTTTGGTGAGATGACACGACACAGTAAAACTCGATTTAAAAAAAAAGGACAGTCAGAAGAAGAACTATTTACCTAAAGGCTTAAAGACACAAGTGAAAAGGTAAAACGTGCTTTAATTCATATCTAACAATGTATTGAAAAACGTGTATAACACGCTATCTTCTATATCTAACAATATTGTTACGTCTCCGTTTCGTTAATTAATTTTACGCAAATTCGTTCCGACGAAATTTTAACGACACAAGTCTTTACTTAATAAAACTGGTTTATTCTTTCCGAATATAACTTTACCGTATACACT
>NW_013666241.1:493002-494681 GCF_000517525.1 Limulus polyphemus
GAAAAATCAATTAACAAACGGAGACGTAACAATATGCTGTCCTCTATACCTAACAAAGTATGCACATATGTACATAACACTGTCTGCTATATCTCATGATGTGTTCAGAAACATGTAGAATGTGTTATTTTCTATGTGTCACTATATGTTCAGAAATATTATGCATAAAATTGTATAGCACGCTGTCTCCTATATGTGACTTAATCATTATCGTTATATTAATGAACGTTACTAAATGATTTTACTCATCACACTCATACCATTCTTTTTCCATTCAACTACTAAAACTTTGCCGTTATTTTAATCTCAGATTTTCTTTTTTTAATGTCTATTACTATGAAATATCTTCTTAGAGACGGTCATAAAGTTATATGTAAGCAGTTTCACTTAAAAGAAAACACTATCTCGCAGAATAACAACGACCTTTGACCAAATCTTATGTAGCAAGACCATAAACTGCTCTTAAAAACCTGTCCTACTTTCGTATTTCTTATGTTCTTATTTCCCATGGTTTATAGTTTTTGATATCGCTGATTTCGTTTGTTTGTTTATTCTCATGTCACTACAAAATACTTAAGATTTGTCATTACGCACATCTCCACTAGATGGCACTCATTATATTGTTTTGAGGCTTCTTTTCAGTATAAAATTCAGAGGTAGGGCACACAACTAGAAAGACATTGCTTAATTATGTGAGAAGGGTTTAAATTTTCGAGGTTTTACAGTTAGCGCGAGCACTCACGATACTTACAACCCCTGGAAGAGAAACTGCTTCGAAGCTTAAGGTTGTAAGAAATCTCTACAATTGGACGTTGAAAATTAATGTTGAAGGCAAAAAATGTTTAGAGAAAACGTAACCGGAACTTAGTTGAGGGGCTAGTCTTCACCTTTCCTGGTTCCTTTTTTTTCTCCAGGCGGTGCAAGGTGGTGGTTAGACGCCTCGTGTGCTTAGTTGTTATCTTGGGTCTTGTGGGGTAGCGTTCTAGGTGGTCCACTAAAAAATATAAGACCGTGAAAATAAACATCCTTTCAGAGTTACTGTTCCTTGGAGGAAAGCGAGTTTTTTTGCTTTAAAGCCTTTTATGCGTCATCTGATCAATAAGGAAGCAACACACCAAAAAATAAGCTCACAGCATCGTGGAAATTCATATTCTTGTGATTTTAATGCAGTAATTTATTTTTGTTCTAGCATCGGCCTACGATAAGTGAATGAGTCGTTGTATAGATTCCTGGTATTATGTCACTAGTATTGATCGAAAAACTGTAAAAAGTCGTCACTTTAACCTCGCTCTCGTGACTCCTAGTCTGGGAAGTTTATTTTGTTCTAAACTACTCATAGTTTCTTAGTGTTATACGAAGTTCACGTGATCAAGAAGGATGACTCAGCTAGTAGCAACGAATGTTGTTATGTTTCTTTATATCTATGGTGTAGTTCTTTCAGAAGGTACGTATATTATTATTTATAATACGTTGATTTGATGGCTAGTAGTCGAAGAGTTCTAAACTACTCATAGTTTCTTAGTGTATACGTTCTAAACTACTCATAGTTTCTTAGTGTATATGTTCTAAACTATTCATAGTTTCTTAGTGTATACGTTCTAAACTACTCATAGTTTCTTAGTGTATATGTTCTAAACTATTCATAGTTTCTTAGTGTATACGTTCTAAACTACTCATAG
>NW_013666241.1:495154-497196 GCF_000517525.1 Limulus polyphemus
ATACAACTTTGCAATACACAGAATTTCCACAGTCACTTTAACTTAACAATCTTATAACACACGCTATAAATCACAGCGATTCAGACACTTTACTTACGGTGCCTACTGCTCGCTTGACTCAATTATCAATTATTTCTCTTCAATCTATCTCCGGCTTATATACTAAAAAGCCCCCCAGTGGCACAGCGGTATGTCTGCGGACTTACGACGCTAGAAACCGGGTTTCGATACCCGTGGTGGGCAGAACACAGATAGCCCTTGTGCAGCTTTGTGCATAATTAATAACAAACAATATACTAAAAAAGAGGGAGTCTAGCAAATACCGGGATTTTCATGAGATTTCCCGATAAGCCACGATCCTTCTAGAAACTCCAGCGAGTATGCTCTCAGCGTCGCGTGACTTCCGCTGTCGTAACAATACGTTGATTTGATGGCTAGTAGTCGAAGAGAGGTTTGTTTAATATCACCATATCAAGATTGATATATTAGCCACACAAAAGCTAGAAACGCATCGTTTAACTGATATAAAGCAAGAATTGGATTGTTTAATAAAGATAAATTAAGGAATGGGTTTTTAAAACTAAGATTTTTTAAGTTTAAATTAAGTATTAGATTGTTTAACGATAAGGCTAACTAAACAAAATATATAAGAATTAAGTTAGAATTTGGTTTTGATCAGATCCTAGGATGAGATTTAATAACTTGTTAAGATAAGATCGTAAGGTAAGTTATATTAATATAAAAAACTAAAAAGATAGGAATCACTAAGTGAAAATCAAACTACTTAACTATAATTAGATTAAATTTAAAACCAGATTATTAGGCAAGAATTAGAACTAAGAACGTTTGAAAGGGGGGGGGGTATAATTGGTGGGATCAAAAGCCAACACACATTCTGCGAAGCACAATAAGCAAAAAATGCTAAAGTTTCATCAGAAGAATGTAGACTATGTA
Source organism: Limulus polyphemus (assembly GCF_000517525.1). Lineage (NCBI taxonomy): Eukaryota > Metazoa > Arthropoda > Merostomata > Xiphosura > Limulidae > Limulus > Limulus polyphemus. The sequence goes on from NW_013666241.1 coordinate 496,109, forward strand.
GAGAACGTAAAATATCATAAGCAGCTTCGCTATAACTATACAACTTGTATGTATAATTGTTTTACATTACAAAAATAAGGGGTTCCGACGACCCCCCCCCCTGCGTACGTGCGTGTATTAAAACCGGGTTTCGATACCAGTGGTGGGAACAGTACAGATGGCCCATTGTATAGGTTTGTGATTTACTAAAAACACAAAAAACTATGGATTATTAATTAACGTTTTTTTTTCTTTCCAATAAAATCTGGTTTGCCTTATATTTGTGGTAGTTGGAGTTGTTAAAAAGCGGCTTACTCGCAACTTCTAGCGAATTAACTATTAGCTCAGTTGGTAGAGCAAGTTCAGCATGCTGGAGAGACGCAGAAAAAATGAAATTACCACAATTTTTTATGTTAGGGTTAAGTTAAAATCATTAATTCAAGATTGTTAATGGAAATCTTGTTAAAGATCAGATTGTTTCATTAAGACTAAATTGTTGGTCTTATGTGAAAATATGTTGGAATAAGTTGACCTCAGAATGCTATGTTGAGAATATTTTAGAATAAGGTTTTTTAGCTTATGACAGTATTAAGTTGAGCCTTCTAATATAAGTTAAAGATTCAGATTAGATGTTCACAGTAGAATCAAGTTCTAATTTAAAAGTTAAGTCTTAGTCAGAAAAATGTTCCTTAACCACAACATCGCTTATCACATGAGACATTGTTATTTTGATTGGAACAAGACTCATGGATCAGATTATTTAAATAAGATTTAGAATAAAGTTCGTCAGGTAGACGTGTTATGGTTTAAAAGTGCTAGGCCAATAAATATCAGACTTTACAACGTTAATTAAACCAGTGGCGTAGCAAGGGTTCTTAGCACCCGGGGGCAAAGACACTTTGGCGCCCCCACCTCTGAAATGTTTTGATTATTTGTTTTGTGACTCATTACCCCCTTAGTGACAATAACGTAAAAAATTAATTACCGCCTTACACAGGCCTAAAATAAAGTCACAATATAACATCTCGCAATATCACAACTGTAAACCTGGAACTAATGAAGTATAGCCTACTAGGTGTATTTATATAATTTGTAAACCATTTTGATAT
>NW_013666241.1:498175-501685 GCF_000517525.1 Limulus polyphemus
CCCTCTTTTTTATACCCGACTACCCTATATCTAGCAAATACTAGAGCATTCGCCAAGGTACGGGACAGTTCTAGAAACTTGGCGTCACACTAGTCATGTGACTCGCTGACGCAACAATATAATATGTATATATATATTGTTGATTAGTTACAGACAAGGACGGATTAGCTTTGATTAGCTTTTTACTGATTGACCAACCTCTTTTCCAATTTTGAATACTTAAAACCATAAATAATATTCAACGTTAAACTGGCACACAATACAAAACATTTTATTTAGGCCTATCCATGGCCTTCAAAAAAGTCCTTCAAAAGGATGACGTCATAACGTCGAAACATGTAGAGTCGTCAATTTTTTGAATAAAAGGTTTTGAACTGTGTACCAGTTTAACGTTGAATATTATTTATGCTTTTAACTTTATACACAAGTACCAAAATACCATAATTTGAATACTTGTTTGAATTTTAATTTGGAGCTTTTTAGTTTATACAAAAACACGTTCTTTTGACGTAAACACAGCTACTAAATTGTTATTATTCATTCATATGGAATTTGGCTTTACAAAAAACATTTACAGGGTTCCAAGAATCAAAATGCAATGCTTCTCATATTACACAACATTACAGTGTAACAAACAGTCCCCTTCCAACACTCACACTGAGAACCACATAATAAAAAAAAAACAAAAAAAAACTTCGCTTGACTTGATCACAAGATAATTGTGATCATACTGTTACTGCTTTAATAAATGACACTGGTAAAACAGCCTTGCTATATCCAAATGCATAATGTCACACGATACTTTTTCTATGTTGTATAATAAATTATAGCCTGTACATTTTTTGCAGGACCCCTAAATCTGGAGGTCTACAGTACCTGCGTTAATCCTTTCCAAATCTCTGTTGCTTCCTTCTTATTTGTTTATTGTTGCGCTATATCCTTAGGGAGGGCATAATTATTAATTAATAGGCATTATAGGCCAGAGGAAATTTTGCGCCTCTTCACACCTGCGCCCTGGGGCGACTGCCCCCTCTTTCTACGCCACTGAATGAAACCAAATCTCATCAGTCTGACTGGACGGAAGTGTTAAGATTTAGTTGCAGCAAGTCTTAAAAACATAAAATAGTTAAGACTTAGAGTAAGACCGATGAATCTAAACTGTCAATACCCAAACTAGAACTCTTTTTGTGGAACTTGGATTATTAATATCAAAACTAAAACGCCTTTTCTTAAATGCAACTGCAAACATTCAAAAATAACAAAAATATAACTTTTCTTCTAGAACTTGAACCGAGAATAAACATAAATAGTTACTGGAAAACTTACATTAAGAGTTATAAGAAGATATGGTGAAGCTATGAAGTTTGTGATTTACTACTTATTGTTCTTATGTTGATTAAGTAGTATGTATTAAGTCTTAGATGTAAAATTTTGAGGTTCTTTTTTAACTTAAGAAAAATATACTTAAGTTATAAATAAACCCCCCTTGCAGTTACTATTTAGCGTATTTTACCACGAATAGACTTATCAGCAGCTGGGATAGAGTTGAAAAAAAATCATCACTAAATGTTCTATATAGCTCAAACCCACATTTCTGACATAATGAGTGAGATGACAGAGTTTTAATTTTGAAGTTTATTTTCGATGGCAGATAACAGCATTACTTTGTCACTTCCTGGTGTAATAAACTTCCCCTTGGAACGGCGCCTTCCTGTGTTTGGTTTGTCTTTTCGCAACTAAATTCCTGTACGCGTTAAGGAAGCAAAAATTCTATAAAGGACAACGTTGGATAATGTTTCCGTTTTTCTTTCTTTTGTTATTAAATCTACAATGACTTCATTTGTTGTTAGTTATATATCCTGCCTTGTGGAAGGTAATAATTGACTCATTTAACTGATTAAGTACTTGTGTCTTAAAGTTTAAAGCCAAAGGTCTACAAAAAAGTGGAAATGTACGCTGTTTCAAATTTTTGTTACCACACCTTCCAGGGCAAAAATCCTAAAACAAAAAAGTCCATGTACACCGTCGGACAATTTCCAGTTGCCATACCAAAAATTAAAGCAATCGAGCCAGCTAAACTCAGTGATGCAAGTTAAACGTCTACAAAAAGTGGAAATTTGCCCTATTTCAAGGGCTTTTTATCTCCGTTTTCCGGCAAATATCCTAAAACAAGATAGCTTATGTACACTGTTGAACGATTTCTAGTAACCACACTAAAAATTACGATAATAAAGCTAGATAATTCTGAGTGATGAATGTTAATGCACACACAAACACATGGACATAATGTGTCATCTCGATAATAAAATACATCCATATATAGATGGTTAGGGCACTTGACTTGCAATGTGCGGGTCGCGATTTCAAATCTCATCACCGAATATGCTCGCCTTTTCAGCCGTGAGAGAGCTATAACGTGGCAGTCAATCAAACTTTTCGTTGGTAAAGAGTAGTCCAAAAGTTGGCGGTGGGTGGTGTTGACTATTTGCCTTCCCTTATTTTATCACTTTTAAATTAAGGACGACCAGTGCAGATAGCTCACGAGTAGCTTTGCACTAAATTCAAAACAAACGAACTGTCTTTTTCGTACAGTCTACTTATCACAGTCCACAAGAGTTTCATAGTTTTTACGAACAAATATATACATATCATTTATTAAAATACATTACTGGTTTATTTTTTAAAATGTTTTTGTTTATACACTTAAAAACTTCGAGTCGTCATGAAAGAAATATAGAAATCTCACTACCAAACTGATTCAGCAAATTTAAACTTTATGGTGTGGTGAAAAGCCTATTACTAGTGCGATGACGTCATTATAAGGAATCCAATCCCATATGGGAAAGAAAGGAAAGCGTATATGTATTTTAACGTATCTAAATGGTTACGAAGTTCTCTATACACACCTTCTTCTATTTGGAAAATTAGTTGTATTATACTTAGATTATTATATTACTGCTTATGTTATCGTGAAAAGACTTGTAGCTCTAGATTAAAACTTCAAAGTAGGTTGCTAGTGGTTTAATTTTTTTTTTTTTCGTACGGTATACTTGCTACGATAAGTTGCCCAGTTGTGAAAGTGAGCGCATGGTTACGGTCTACATAATGCCTATGTTACGGAATTTACACGTAACGCAATATTTACATTAGCGAATATGGGACCAACGTTACGGTGTACCTGCCTTAAGCACATAATTGTTTAAAAGTAATACAAGATTTAACGTGCCACTACGTTAGGCACGTGTTGCAGTTTGCTAAGTAACTTTACCCAAACTTATTGCCCTACGTTAAGTAAATACGACACAGTGTTACGTTATTTGTGTGTATTACGCTTGCAGTTTTAACTTTTAAAAGCCGTCCATTGAAATATAGTGAGACCGAATTGACGTACAGAAAGAAGTAAATTACACTATTCCATCATTTATCTGCAAATTAAATACAAGTCCTAGAGTACAACATACAAGTAAGTGTATGTTAAACAAAAAAGAAAATACGAGATTGATTTAACAT
>NW_013666242.1:0-9652 GCF_000517525.1 Limulus polyphemus
CCTTCTATTCTATATGTTTACTTACTAACTGATTGATGTGATCTTTACGTACATAAACAAGTGCTGACTATACTTTATATTCGATATGTTTACTTACTAACTGATTACCGTAATTTTTACGTACATAAACAAGTGCTGACTATACTTTGTATTCGATATGTTTACTTACTAACTGATTGCTGTAATCTTTACGTACATAAACAAGTGCTGGCTGTACTTTTTATACGGTATGTTTACTTACTAACTGATTGCTGTAATTTGTAAGTCGGTTATTAGATATTTACGATTTACTTAGTGGGATTTTCACTTTATAATTAAATTAAGGACATCTGAAAATGTAACAGCAAAACCAAGTCAACAGAGGGTCGGGGCGTAGCTTAGTGGTTAGCTTGTCCGAATTGTGAATTTGAAAGTTTACGGTTCGAGCCCTTTTGTCGCAAATACACACCTTACACTTTGGATCCGTAAATGCATTATGAGATTTTCGGTGAAATCACACTAATCACTTATAAAAGAGTAGCCCAAGAGTCGACGGTGGGTGCTGCCTTGTCTTTCGCCTATCAATTCAAAATTAGGGACGGCTATGCGCGTATAACTTTTCTGTAACTTTGGACGAAAATTCTGAAAACTTGAAATAAAAAGCAGAAAGTTACATAAAAGCATGTACTAATCAATCCATCAATCAATGAATCAGACCTAGTATACAAAATCAACGAGGAAAATTATGGAAATATTATTACGCACAGTTTGAGACAATGCAAACATATGCACCAGTTTTAACTTTACTGTTGTTTCTACAAGCTGTCTAATGGCATATTTAATATTGTTTACGTTGATATTTCACTCATAAGACCCTTTTAGACGTTTACTGCTAGTTATGAAGCTACTATGGTCCTTGTTCTGTAAACGTATTCAACAATAAAATGCCAATTTTCATGATTATCATTTCATATTATGCAAACTCACCTATAAAAAGCTTATTTTGATGAGTATCATTTGCATTATCCAGATTAGCTTATAAGATGCATATGTTTACGACTGTTATTTTGTATTATCAGATGTTTTGTACAAGAATACCAAGTGTAGAATTTTTATAACTTATTTTCAGCATAATATATTTTTTCGAAAGTGCTTTATCCTCAATAAAGATAGAATAGGTGATAGTATTTATAGATTATTTTAGAGGTGTTAACTTTTTAGCTAGTCCACACTGTTTCCTTCTTTGCATTGCTGCTGACTTATCTGCCACCCTATGTGGGCCCCACTGGGTTTTTAATCCCGTTTTTTTTAAATTATTAATGCACCAAATTGCTTGTGGATCTATAACTTCGTTAGTTACAGAATAACATATCTGTCAAAATTGCAATTAATCCTACTAATTACCCCTGGGCCCCCTATGTAATGTACATAGAAAATAGACATAGATTTTACTCAAGATTTTGGTCATATTTTTACCGTGGGTGTTGTAACAGTCAAAAACATAAAAACAGTCAAAATGGTGCAATAAGTCGACCCACGAGTATTGAACGGTGTAAAAACAACTCAGTATCTCGAGGGTTAACAACTCAGTATTTCGAGGGTTAACAACTCAGTATCTCGAGGGTTAACAACTCAGTATCTCGAGGGTTAACAACTCAGTATCTCGAGGGTTAACAACTCAGATATCAAATCCTTATTTTCCGTAATTTATTTTATTAGTTACCAGGCCTCAGCATGACCTGGTGGTTAGGGTGCTCGACTCGTATTGTGAAGGTCGTAGGTTCAAATTCCCGTCACCGAACATGCTCACCCTTTCAGCCATGGAGGCGTTATAATGTAACTGTCAATCCCACTATTCGTTAATAAAAGAGTAGCCCAAAAATTGGCGGTGGGTGGTGTTGACTAGCCGCCTTCCCTCTAGTCTATCACTGCTAACTTAGGAACGACTAGCGCACATAGTCATCGTGTAACTTTGCGCGAAATTCAAACCAAACCCATTATTAGTTACCAAAGCCCTCAGTGGCTGAGCGATAAGTCTACAGGTCTACGATACTAAAAATCAGGATTCGATATTTAAGCAGAGCACAGATAAAACATTGTGTAGCTTTGGTCTTAACAACAACAAGTTACCAAAGTTTTTCCTTCCTTCTTGTTTGTGCTGTGGGGTCTTTTCTAAAACTATGTACTTCACAATTCGAAAAAACTTTTGTTACTAAATTATAGTTGATCTTAACATTTCCCCTTATTTTCACGTACATAAACGAATGCTTACTTTACTTTATATCCAATGCGTCATTTATTAACTGATTGCCGTAACTTGTAGGGTATTTGTTAAACGTTTACTGACTTGTGTTGTAGTTTCTAACATTTTAAAAAGATAATGAATGTACTTAGAGTTCTTAGAATGTCTATTTTACTTGTATTGACTAGTTGTATAGTTCATAGCGGGTATATTTTATTTGTATTGACTAGTTTTATAGTTCATAGTGGGTCTATTTTACTTGTGCTGACTAGTTTTATAGTTCATAGCGAGTCTATTTAACTTGTACTGACTAGTTTTATAGTTCATAGCGGGTCTATTTAACTTGTACTGACTAGTTTTATAGTTCATAGCGGATCTATTTAACTTATAATGACTAGTTTAATATTTCATAGCGGGTCTATTTTATTTTTGTATTGACTAATTTTTATAGTTCATAGCGGGTTTATTTAACTTGTACTGACTAGTTTTATAGTTCATAGCGGGTCTATTTAATTTATATTGACTAGTTTTCATAGTTCATAGCGGGTCTATTTAACTTGTACTGACTGTTTTTTATGGTTTAAAGCAGATATTTTAGTTGTTGGTATTTACGTCTGGCGACAAATGGACAAAGTCAGAAATCAAGCATGGCCGTTACGAATTTACCACTTTAGAACAGGAGCCGAATATCAGAATATTTCTTCGCAATTACTTGGTTTAGTTTGTTTTAAGTTTCGTGCAAAGCTTCTCGAGGACTACCTGCACTAGCCACTCCTAGAGGGGAGGCAGTTTGTTAACACCGCCCACCGTAAAATTTTGGTCTACTCTAATCGAAAATTGGGATTGACTGTTACATTATAACGATTACTTTAAGATCTGAGGATGTTCCAAGAAGCGAAAGTTTCAAGAAGCTCTGTTGACTGTTTGAAAACGAATAACGGTGAGAAACGTCGAAACAAGTCTTTTAAGTGACTCGCAACCAGATTTCGGAGGGAAAAGATTTGGCGAACGTAATCCTTGTTCATTTATTTTGTTAAAGACATCTTCCAGCAGCTGACGTTTTTAACAACAGATTTTAAACTGATGAGGAAATCATATCACTAAAAGTTGAGAGTGCTAGTTCCACCCCTAAACCAGTGGTGTCCAACCTTTTCACCACCAAGGACCCCTTTTATTATTATTTCTACCCAACAAACTGTTATTATTAACTAATAATTAACTTGTCTTCCCATAAATATAAGTGAGAGTACAATTAAAAAATAGCAGTATTAAAAAAATACTTGTTCAGTGACATGGTATTACCTTCGCGGATCCCAGGTTGGGAACCACTTTCCTAAACCTAAAACTTTAATAACTGACGTATTTTAATACCCGTCAGTGTTTGGTTCTCAGTTTAAATATTTTATAATTAACAATATTACGCTAATAATACTAATTCGGTAATTCGCTAATTCAAACTTTTCTACTAGTTTTTTGTATTTTTGGTTAATAAGAACAAGACTAAAGAATTCAAGATACTCACAACTTTATTAAGATAATCACATTAGAACCTTTTTGCCTCAAACTTTGATAAATGATAAAAACCGATAATTATCATCCGTGTGTCATTCTATTCAAGCATTTATTTTGTGTGACATCGTAGAGGCAATTATAAAAAAAGAAGTATGTGGAAGTAATAAATAGAAACTTTTGGTGAAGAAAAGAAAAAAAACGTAGGCTGTTTTAAAATAAGTTTTTTTCTGTAGTTCAGATACTTTGAACCTAATCAACTAAAAATAAAACAGGATCCAAAAATACTCTAAGCTTTTGCATTAAGATAGAAACAAACATTGCTTAACACATGTTAGTTTCTTGATCCTTTAGGAAAAATTTGTTGTGATCAAGATCCTTATCTCATTTACCATAGCCTCGAAGCTGAACACAACGGGGCTAGACTTGAATTTCTTTCAAAATAGGCGGAGATCCCCATGAGGTCTAGGAAAAGTAATAGTGTTAAGGCTGCTGTCATTTAATTTACCTACTTGAATTTACTTCCAGTCAGCATATTTGTTCTAGGATCGGTTAGAATTACGAAGTTTCTTACCAAAGACTGTTTTTTTTTCGAAACTCACAGGCTGCAGAAAAAAAATGGAATTGCCTAATTTCGAAGACATCAGATTATCGGCGAAATGAGATAACATTCTTCAGTTACCTATACCATAGGAGTTTAGCTTGGTTCCTTAGGGATTCCTGTACTGATTCTGCAAGATTTTTGACGTTCAACCAAATAAGTGAATTTCTTAAACCAAAATATGCTCGTATTTGTTACTTTTCACAAACAATGTGATTCTGACTCCGACACCGCTTACGCCGCGGATTAGAAAAAAACACACAAAAAACGTTTTGTTGATGCAAAATTCAGATGGTGATAGAATAAAAGTAAACAACAACAGCTCTATACCTGTCTGAAGCCAAAATCCAATACTGTGAATACATTTAAACAAACTGTGTGTACATTAATCAGTCGGTAGATCTCAAACTCTCAAAACGACTAATATAATATTATGATTTCCTGCTTACCACTGTTGCGTTGTGATGATGATGTAAAAAAATATTGTATGAGATTCTGACTCCGACCTCCTGTAGCAAGATATTGACCTCTAACCTGCTATAGTAAGATTCTGACTCTAACTTTCTATATCACGATTTTGATCCCTGTCTACCTATAGCAGCATTCTGAGTTACTTTGAACAAGTAACTTGATTTTTGATGCTAGTTAACGTCATTTGTAACGTAGGCCCCCAACAATTTACGACAGTGCACAAGTGTTCAAGTTTACAGAAACGTGAAAGAAGGAAATATTCTCATTCGTTATAGTTTGCGTGAGCAGGGCTTTGCATTATTTTCACCGAATGATTTAAAAGAACCCGCCAACGAAAGAACAGCGTTATATTAATACCCTTTTTAAAACTGAGAAAACTGCTACAAGGGAAAAAAAATATATCATTTAAAAACAACGTTCCGCCACTGTTAACGTGGCATCATGAGGTACTCAGTACGATTGTACACGACTATTAAATACACCCAATTGGTGACGTCACAAACATAATCTTGAACGTAGCATAGTATAAACCTACTCCTTGTGTTTTATTTATCAAATGTTTGTATTATTTTATTAAATTTGTTTCTTTTATTTTACGTTTATTAATATTAGGTTCTTGACAAACAATTTATTACAAAGCACTGGTACAGGATGTCAAGGGTCGTTAAGCGCTATAACAAACACTGATATAAATTCTTCACTAAAACACACTGACAGATTCAACTCTTAGATATTAACATAATTTTCGATAAACTCCACACCCTGTTAACTATCTTTAAGCTCATTCTCTAATTTATTTCGATGCTTCACCTTCTATATTCTACACTTATTTTAGATATTTTTAAGACTTCTTTGGTCTTAATGTCATGCGGCCTCTTTCTAACATATAGATTAAACAAGCTACAACATTATAAATATCAAGACACATGGCAGTGTGTCGTGCAGCCAAAATAACCTGCAGGACACGCTGTGTGTTATTAAATGGAGTGATAGTTTAGCGATTTTCCACTTTATGTATCGATAGTTTGGACTGTGGTAATCCACCACTGTCACATATTTTTAGTGGATGTGCTCCACTAGACTCTTACTTCACATACAAAATCTCAAGGTAATCCATTAAGAAATGCCTGAGATATAAAATCTCCAATTTTGATTGAATTTCTTCCTTTTTTTTTATTCGTACCGAAAGTACGGAACTTTATTTGATAGAAAAACATACTTAACTTTTATGATTTTTTTTTCAAGTTTGGCATTCTGATAGATCTTTGCAATTTGCAATTAGGTGTCACATTTGGTATAAATATAAGATACTTGTGCAAAGTTATTCAACAAAACTGCTCAAATTTGACCATTTTTTGCGCACGCCTATGCAAAAAGCCATGTGAGCTATCGGTCTAGACATTTTACTACAGCTTCACCTAAGAGTAAAAGTAGACCGTGTTTAGTTTTTGGTCATTCAGATTAAAGACAGTTGACTTAGAGCAGCAAAACTACAGAGTGAAATCACATGTAGATACATATGTATTGGTCAGGCCAAGCAAACTAGATTAGCAGTTTCTAGCTCCAGTTTTCAAAAGAATCATACGAGTGAACGGTTATTATTAATTATTCATTGCAAACTTTAAAGCACAAATGTACTAAATTTTATGAAATGATCCTAATAAAGAGTGTGTAGTGTCACGTGATATCAGCTTTATCAATTAGCATAAGTAATTATGCTTGATATCGCTGTACCAAGTGCATGCGGGCGATGACAAAAAACTGTTAATCTAGATTCCATGGCGTTATTAATACTGTTTTAGAGAGAAAAACGATCATCATATATTTAAAAGAATCTGGTTGGTTCTGTAAAGCATAGTTCTGTTCTGAATAATAGGGTTGCGATCCTAAAGTTAATGTTGGTTACTATCGATTACCACTTCCTTATTTGCTGTGTTTTGTTGGTGGGTATTGACAAAAAGTCATGATATTTAATCAAAAATAACTTAGGTATAAAAAAAGGTGCGGCCAAAAAGAACTGAGTGTACGGCATAAGGAATGAAATCAAAACCGGTAGCTACACTGAGAGCATTGATAAGAATTTTACAACAAACATACGTTCATTAGTTAGCTAGGCTAAGTATTTTATTTTACTCATCATCATGCCCTAAAATTGAACAAAATACTCAACATTTTATTGGCCGCACCTTTTTTCACACTTAAGGTATTTTTGATTAGATAGTTTATAACAGTATTGGTGTTGGAAATTGGATAATTTAAAGATTGTAAAGTTTCGTGTTTATGGCAACTCGTGTCTATTATACAATATTATCTTTAAAATGGTCGCCATAGTTTTAGTAATAGTATCTGTTTAAAATCTTATGTTTGTTTGTTTGATGTTAAGCAAAAAGCTACACAATGGAATTTCCGTGCTGTGTCCACCACTGATATCGAAACTCAATTTTTAGCGTAAAATCCTTTGCAAATTTTTCGTTGACGGTACGATCTGTCATTTCTTTGGCATGGTTTCACTTCTACAATAATTAAAATATATTTTTTTTTTGCAAAGAAAAAATTATTATAACATTTATAACCAATTTAATATTTTTGAAGAATTCAGTGGGGTAAAAGCTACAAACATAAATTGGAACACAATTTCGGATTATGCAATAAGTAAATACTCCATGATGGCACATCATTTTATTAAAGTCATAGTTCTTATAAAACACGCAATATTACAATATAAAGTAGAACATAATTCGAACGTTTTCAGAATAAAATATACCCCCCCATTGGCTCAGCGGTAAGTCAGTTGGCTTATAACGCTAAAACCAGGTTTAAATACCCGCTGTCAGCAAAACACTTATAGCCCATTGTGTAGTTCTGTGCTTTACAACAAATAATAAAGTATACCATTTTCCCGTTTCACCACTGAAGAAAAAAGTACAGTAGTGTGTTGTTTATCAGTCAGTCAGTAGACACTAAAATGACGTCACATAACGGACGTTTAATGTTGCAATTTGTACTGTCGTGGCGTCAGTAAAACGTGCGCATGCCATGAATCACGTGAAAAATTATGCACTCTGTAGGCTACAACACAGTACAACGTATGAACTTCAAAAGCAGAAAAAAAATAGTTGTTACTCTTAATTTTGCTTTTATTTGTTCTTGAGAGAGAACACTTTAGGGACCCTGTGGAAGTACATCTAGAATACTTTCAATAAATTCTATCATCAGGCTACCACCTTTTAGTTAATTTTTGACAGTTATTCATTGACGGTATCGAACTGATAGATGTTGTATTTATGATAACACTCTATCTACTGTAAACTCTCGTTAGGCTGAAGTTGAAACTGTGTTTTCGTAATGAAATTCGTATCCCAAAGTGATATGATTCCATTAACTCTGAGTGATTCACAATCTGTAAACTTTCGTCTGATAAACAAATAACACAAAATTTATTGTTTATTAAGAGGAAAATAATTTGATTGTTTTCTGTTGTTGTTTTTTCTCGGGGGGGGGAGGGAGGAGTCATCATGGTGAAACTACAAAACTAGATTGATCGTCAGTGTCAGTTTAGTATATGCATCTGTATTAAAATATCGATTTAAGAAAACTGATTAAAGTTACTCTTTTATTGAACAATTGCTAAGACAGTGTAATGTAAGTTTCAGGTTCTAAAGTTTTTGTCTTCATTTTCCAGATAGTCTCGAACTTGTAACACGGTTTATTGGCTGCAGAATTTTCGCTTAAAGCTACAAGAAGGGCTATTCTATACACTTAGCCGTTACTAATTTTGAACTGATAGACTAGAGGAAATGCAGCAGCACGCGCCTCCAACTCTTTGGATACTCTTTACTGACCGCATAGTGGGATTTGGTTGTCAATCTTATAACGCACCCATGGCCCCTTAATGTGCGGAGCGCTTTTTTTGTGGCAACGGACCGCGATCTATGAATCTTGTGATCCACAGATGGAGCACGCTAAGTATTAGACAACGAATAGCAGCATATTGTATCATTTTATCAAAATTTGAACTTTTTTTTTTTCCTCGATGTTAGAAAATGCCAAAGCAACTACACGGAGATTTGTTTTACACAACACATAATAATAGTAAAAAAATCCTTTGAAGTTCTTAGACTGAATCTAACTCATAAACTCGGACCGAAAAGAATGTTTACGTGTCGTAAAAATCAGGAGAGAAAATAAAAAAGAAAAGAGATTAAATGAAAGAAACCCGCCATTAAACCAAACACTTACGCACGATGTGTTTGAGATGCGGAAAGTAAAGGAAGTGTTACTTACGTCAACTTGAATTCCATCCAAAGAGAAGTACTGTTTCACGGGGTTATCCATGGGTACGTAGCGGAAGAATTCCATGTCGTCTCGGTACCACTTGACGGAATAAAGATTCTCACCTTCTAAATTATAGTCGCACCGCAGTAGAAGATCTTGTCCGGATTGAATCTCATCCGGAAAATACAGCGAGACGGTATGTATTGCCGAAACCGCTGAGGCGAAACAAACACTTTTTTAAGTTACGTTTTACATGCAATTTACCCATAGTACTGTAAGTGGCAGGACATTACAAGAACAAAAACAACAAAAAGTCTTAAGTGATCAACATTTTGAGAAACAAACCCACGAATATATACAACTAAAAGGAGATAGTGGAATAACTAATACTGTTCGAAAGATGATTAAAGGCCAGAAAATTGTTAAGTAAAACATTGAGATGTAACACAAGAGTTAGAAAGGTATACAAAGTAAGTAAAATGTAACATGAGTGATAGACAGGTTTATAAAGTAAAATGTAACACAAGTGTTAGACAGGTATATAAAGTAAAATGTAACACAAGTGTTAGACAGGT
>NW_013666242.1:10436-11813 GCF_000517525.1 Limulus polyphemus
CAGTGAAAGACTAAAGGGAAGGCAGCTAGTCATCACCACCCACCACCAACACTTGGGCTACTCTTTTACCAACGAATAGAGGGATTGAGCATCACATTATAATGCCCCCAAGAACATGGGTGATAGACAGGCGTATAAAGCAAAATGTAACACGAGTGATAGACAGGTATATAAAGCAGATTGTAACATGAGTGATAGACAGGTTTATAAAGTAAAATGTAACACAAGTGTTAGACAGGTATATAAAGTAAAATGTAACACAAGTGTTAGACAGGTATATAAAGTAAAATGTAACACAAGTGTTAGACAGGTATATAAAGAAGGCAAAATGTAACATGAGTGATAGACAGGTATATAAAGTAAAATGTAACACAAGTGTTAGACAGGAACATAAAGTAAAATGTAACACAGGTGATAGATAGGTCCTGTCTATAACTCATGTAACATTTTGCTTTCTTTACATACCTTTCTAGCACTTGTGTTACATTTTAATTTATATGCCTGTCTATCGCTCATGCTACAGTTTGCTTTCTTTATATACCTAACACTCATGTTACATTTTGCTTTATTTGTATATACCTATTTTCACTTGTGTTACATTTTACTTGATATAATATAAAGGAAAATGTAACTTGAGTGATAAACAAGTATATAAAGTAAAATGTAACACAAGTGTTAGACAGGTATATAAAGGAAAATGTAACGCAGGTGTTAGACAGGTATGTAAAGAAAGCAAAATGTAACATGAGTGATAGACAGGTATATCAAGTAAAATGTAACACAAGTGAAAACAGGTATATATAAAGCAAAATGTAACATGAGTGATAGAAAGGTATATAAAGCTAATTGTAACATGAGTGATAGACAGGTATATAAAGAAAGCAAAATGTAACATGGGTGATAGAAAGTTATATAAAGCAAAATGTAACATGAGTAATAAACAGGCATATAAAGCAAAATGTAACTTGAGTGATAAACAAGTATATGAAATAAAATGTAACACAACTGTTAGACAGGCATATAAAGCAAAATGTAAAAAGTGTTAGACAGGCATAAAATAAAGCAAAATGTAAGATGAGTGATAGACAGGAACATAAAGTAAAATGTAACACAGGTGATAGATAGGTATACAAATAAAGCAAAATGTGACATGAGTGACAGACAAATATATAAAGCAAAATGTAACATGAGTGATAGACAGGTATATAAAGCAAAATGTAACACAAGTGTTAGACAGGTATACAAAGAAAGTAAAATGTAACATGAGTGATAGACTGATATATATAGCAAAATGCAACACGAGTGAGAGGCAGGTATATAAAGCAGATTGTTACATGAGTGATAGACAGGTATATGAAGCAAAATGGGACATGAGTG
>NW_013666242.1:12813-16271 GCF_000517525.1 Limulus polyphemus
CAAAATGTAACATGAGTGACAGACAGGTATATAAAGAAAGCAAAATGTAACATGAGTGATAGACAGGTATATAAAGCAAAATATAACACAAGTGTTAGACAGGCATACAAATAAAGCAAAATGTAACATGAGTGTTAGACAGGTATATAAAGAAAGCAAATTGTAGCATGAACGAAAGACAGGCATATAAAGTAAAATGTAACACAAGTGTCAGAAAGGTATATAAAGAGAGCAAAATGTTACATGAGTGACAAACAGGTATATAAAGCAAAATGTAACACAAGCGTTAGACATGCATACAAATAAAGCAAAATGTAACATGAAAGATAGACAAGTATATAAAAAAGCAAAATGTAACATGAGTGATAGACAGGTATATAAAGCAAAATGTAACACGAGTGATAGACAGGCATAAAAAGTAAAATGCATCACAAGTGTTAGAAAGGTATATAAAGAGAGCAAAATGTAACATGAGTGACAAACAGGTATATAAAGCAAAATGTAACACAAGTGTTAGACATGCATACAAATAAAGCAAAATGTAACATGAGGGACAGACAGGTATGTAAAGAAAGCAAAATGTAACATGAGAGATAGACAAGTATATAAAAAAAGCAAAATGTAGCATGAGTGATAGGCAGGTATATAAAGAAAATGCAACACGAGTGATAGACAGGTATATTTAAGCAGATTGTAACATGAGTGATAGACAGGTATATGAAGCCAAATGTGACATGAGTGACAGGCAAATATATAAAGCAAAATGTAACATGAGTGATAGACAGGGATATGAAGTAAAATGTAACACAAGTGTTAGACAGGTATATAAAAAAGCAAAATGTAACATGAGTGATAAAAAGGCATATAAAGTAAAATGTAACAAGTGTTAGACAGGCATAGAAATAAAACAAAATCTAACATGAGTGATAGACAGACATATAAAGTAAAATGTAACAAGTGTTAGACAAGCATACAAATAAAGCAAAATGCAACACGAGTGGTAGACAGGTATATAAAGCAGATTGTAACATGAGTGATAGACAGGTGTATGAAGCAAAATGTAATACAAGTTATATACAGGCATATAAAGTGAAATATAACACAAGTGTTAGACAGGTATATAAAGAAAGGAAAATGTAACATGAGTGATAAACAGGTATATAAAGAAAGCCAAATGTAACATGAGTGATAGACAGGTATATAAAACAAAATGTAACATGAGTGATAGACAGGTATATAAAGCAAAATGTAACATGAGTGATAGACAGGTATATAAAGCAAAATCTAACACAAGTTATATACAGGCATATAAAGTGAAGTGTAACACAAGTGTTAGACAGGTTAGGTTCCCCGCGGGGGATAGAGCGCAAATAACCCATTGTGTGTAGTTTTGTACTAAAAAAACAAAACAACAACAACAAAAGAAAAAACAGAAAGGACGACCGACATATTTTAATTTTTATCTAAAACGTCTGTATCTTTTTAACTCATAAAACTTTTGTTACATGTTTGAATTTTGCGCAAAGGTACGGGAGGACTGTCTGCGTTAGCCGTCCCTAATTTAGCAGTGAAGACTAGATGGAAGCAGTTAGTCATCACCACCCACCGCCACCTCTTGGGGTACTCTTTTACCAACGAATAGTGGGATTGAAAGGGGGAGTATGTTCGGTGGGTCGGGGATTCGAACCAGCGACTCTCAGATTGCGAGTCAAGCGTCCTAACAACCTGACCATGCCGGGCCGCTTTAATTACTAACTTTTATAAAAATATGGTTAGATCTAGTGTAGTTTTTACATACTAGTTTCACCAAGAAGTGATTTGGGCCCAAACTCTTGTGTTTTTTTCCCATTAACTCCAACTTTTAAACAGCAGGTGGCGTTATTCGTGTTTAACAAATTATTGTCTTGTCCAAACGTTTAATGTTGACAATTTTTGAAATGTGGCTAGAATTTTTTTTGCTGTGTTTCGAAGATATGAAACTTCAAGATGTTATTTGTTAACTTTAATCACAAATATTACAAAGAATGATGAGCAAATTGTGAGGGTATCCAGAATACTGTAATATATATATAATTTTGAAAGAAACTTTCGACTGTTGTTTATAAAGTTACAAATTATTTAAACACCAATATTTATAACACGTAAAAACATAAATTAAATCAAGGTCAATCAAAACTTAATAAAAATGTCCTCGTGAAAAAAATTGTAGCAAATCTTGGCATGGCATTTACAGACGTAAAACCCTTGTTTTAAATAAAGCAAAAAAAAAGAAAAACCCAAAGAAAATAGATTGTTTTAATCAACTTAAGCTCAGTAATTAGGCTAAAAAAGGTTTGAAAGCACGCTCTATTTTAATAAAAAGTGATAGTAAACAAAGTGTTTAGTCAAGAATTTAATTTTGTAGCATAGTTAAATACTGTGCACATCAGACAAGATATTCTAGCCGAAACGAAAACGGCTTGGGATCCAAAAATTAAATAAAACCAGAAACAGCTTGTTTGTTTTTATTGTTACATGCAAAGTTACTGTGCACTGTGTTCACAGCAGGGATCAAACCTTGATTTTAGCATTGCAAACCCTCTAGCTTACCGCTTAGCCACCGAGGATATTAGAAATAAAATAAGCCCAAATAAACGGAAGCAATGTCAAAGTTAAAATGAGAAAATTAAACAAAATTAATAAAACAAACCAGTAACACCAAAGTTAAGATAAAAAAAAAAGTAGCACGAAAACGGAGAAATTAATTGATCACCATTTTTAACCATAATATCTTTATTGATACCTACAATATGTAGATTGAATACAACTTAGATCAAAGATTAAGATGGTCAACATATCAATATTTATATACTACATACACAAACCTGAAAAACATGAACGGGGCAGATTCACAGTGCTGATAAAAACACAGAGAAAGATTAAAAGAGTTTAACTGGATTTATGGGCTGGTTAAACATAGAAAACAAGCTGGATGAAATAATAAGGTTTATAAGGTAATAAAGCGAGAAAAGGTGCACTTCGCGACTAGGTTGATACAGAAAGACCCAAGCAATAGATTGAGAAAATAAATAGAGATTATGGACTGATATACATAAGATACTGGGAGAAATAAAAGAGTTTGTGCACTAATAAGGACATAAGCAACAAACTAAAATGAAATAAAGGTGTTATGAATTAATAATAACTTAGTGATTTTGTCAACAATATGTAAGCAATTACCGGTACCGGTGCTTATGAATTTAAAAATATCATTGTGACTTAGTCAACAACATGTAAGCGATTACTGGTATTAATGCTTATGAATTAATAATCATTTAGTGACTTAGTCAGCAATATGTAAGCGATTACCGGTAACGGTGCTTTTAAGTTAATAATAATTTTGTGACTTTGTCAACAATATGTAAGCGATTACCGGTAACGGTGCTTTTAAGTTAATAATAATTTTGTGACTTTGTCAA
>NW_013666242.1:17024-29087 GCF_000517525.1 Limulus polyphemus
CAAACAATATTTACATTGTTGAAAATATTGAAGTTATATTATTATACCTACCTATAAGATCAAACAATATTTACATTGTTGAAAATATTGAAGTTATATTATTATACCTATCTATAAGATCAAACAATATTTACATTGTTGAAAACATTGAAGTTATATTATTATACCTATCTATAAGATCAAACAATATTTACATTGTTGAAAATATTGAAGTTATATTATTATACCTACCTATAAGACAAAACAATATTTACATTGTTGAAAATATTGAAGTTATATTATTATACCTATCTATAAGATCAAACAATATTTACACTGTTGAAAACATTGAAGTTATATTATTATACCTATCTATAAGACAAAACAATATTTACATTGTTGAAAATATTGAAGTTAAAGTTTTTACTAACATCATAATTGTAACCTATTTAAAAAAAAAGGATCATCACTACATTGATTTGCCTCAGTTTTTTTAGAAAAAATAACTATTTTTATTATGGTCGTGATGTTAAATTTTTTCGTTATTACTAAATATTTTCTTTAATTTTTTAAAGAGTCTACGAGATGTAGTTGGTGTGTTTTTGTTTTTCTAGCGCAAAGATAACAATGGGTTATCTGTATTCTATTCACCTCAGGGAATAGAACCCCGGATTTTAGAATTGTAAGTGTAAATTTCCCGCTGTGGTACTAGTGAAGTCTGCGAGATAGGAAGATGACATTGTCATTGTTTGAAGAAGATCGTTTTATTAAACTCAAAAGTCACCTGATCTTCCAGATATCGTTAATTTTGTTTTAGTAGGCCTCGTCTCTAAGATTATACGGTGTTCCAAATTTGGAATATCTAGTTGTAAAATTCTTTTAGAAGTTATTCCGCTTAGAACATTTGTCACATGATGGTTAAAGCTAAATATTTCTACCATTATTTATTGAATATTAGGTTTGTTCAAGTATTTTTAAATATTTTGAAGAAACGGTTGCATTAACTTGTATTATAAAAGTTTAATTCGTTGATATCTGTTTGTCTGTAGTCTGTACTGAGTTATTGTTCTGTAGTAGTTTTTTTCATTGCGGTACCAGTATGGCTTCTAATCAATGGTGTTATTATATCCATAAAAAAACTTTTTTTTTTTATAAAACAAATCTTAAAATTTCTATTAGCGTTTATGATGGTGGTTTGAAAAAAAAGCTTTTTCTCGGGCGAGTTCTCTTAGTCTTGTAAGTTTAATAGTTTTGGTTTAACATATCAGAAATGAAATCAAAGCACATAACGTCGAATCTACAAAAGAACTTAGACGCCGTAATCTCTGTATTAGTCACGTGATGTTCATATTCTACTGCTTTGCATTTAAACCTTTTGTAATCCTCCCCCCCCCATACAGATGATGAAATTTAAATTTCCGGTAATTTGTGATTCAATTGATTTCTTTATCAAGCGTTTCGTTTTGCTATTTTGAAGCACTATTAATGGTAAGCAGGAACAGGGAAGTTTTTCTCATGAAAACAGTATCAGATTAATCATAATTAATTTAGATAATTGAAAAGAAATAAACATTAGTGAATCATTTAACGAAGGATAGATAGTTAAGCTAAATTTAAACTTGAAAGTAAATTATAATGATATTTGTTTTTAGGCGTTTCCTTACTAAGAAAGGATATTTTGGTTTTAAGGAATAATTTTATATATTTTTCATATTCATTAAAATAGATTTACGCAGTCATGTTTTTATCACTTACAAGTTATGGCATGATAAAGGCAAAAATTATCTAGATTACAATGCCATAAATTTTAATCTATGACGTCTTATAATAGACTATCTATAAAAAAAATAAAAATAAAAGACACGTGAACTATAAAAGGTGGTGATAATGTTGAAAGAAAATGATCATTCGGCCCGGCATGGATAGGTGGCTAGGGCGCTCGACTCACAATCTGAGGGTCGCGGGTTCGAATCCCTGTCACACCAAACATGCTCGCCCTTTCAGCCGTGGGGGTGTTATAATGTAAAAGAGTAGCCCAAGAGTTGCCTTCCCTCTAGTCGTACTTTGCGCGAAATTCAAAACAAACAACAAACATTGATCATTCACCCAGTAAAAATGTAAAGCAGAATCTTAGATTCTAAAATAAGATCACTGCATTCTGTCCACGGGATTGCACGTCGATAATATTAATATTATCTTTAAAAACTTCCTTGTAATTGGACAAATAAGTATGTTCAACAAGAAGTTTATGTATTCTAATGAGAACAACTTACAATGAAAGTAGGGTATCTCAGAGTGACTCATATTTCAGACTATGGTCTCGGAGGACCCAAACTAAAACGGGCAAGAACCCCTAAAATAGGGAAATAATATATTACTGTTTAACAATATTATCTTTAAAAACTTCCTTGTAATTGGACAAATAAGTATGTTCAACAAGAAGTTTATGTATTCTAATGAGAACAACTTACAATGAAAGTAGGGTATCTCAGAGTGACTCATATTTCAGACTATGGTCTCGGAGGACCCAAACTAAAACGGGCAAGAACCCCTAAAATAGGGAAATAATATATTACTGTTTAACCTACGTGTACTATAGCGGTCACCCTCTGAGGTCGTATCGCGGGCTCCAGTTTGGAAACTGAAATAAAATTCATTGATAATAACGTTGCTTCTCTCGTCTTTGCAACTGTATGATGTAGGTTTGGAGCTAGAAAACTGCAAAAATCCCCTCTTAGAAGAAGTTATAGCCTCTTAGATTTAAATTTGATTGTACGCACGTCATCTAATTCCTATAATAAAGTTTACAAGTTTTCCTTCTTGTTGTTATTCTATTTTCTACTGAATTGAGCAAAAATGTCACATAGTTTTGTTGTTGTTGCTTTTTTTTTGCCAAATATACAACACTTTAATGAAGTGTTGGTACATCGAAAATGAAAATAAAATATCAGCTTTAAGTCAGCTGATATTCACCTCTGACCAAAGTAAGCTATCTACTTAGATCGAAACTAAAAATCAATCTGGTAATGAGTGAGTATGGCTAATTAAGTATATTTTCTACGTTCTTACTTACAAAAATTAGAATGCATTGGGTAGCCTCGCTTTTAACGGCAGTTTTGGCGTTAAACTCAATAATATCTAAGTTTAAATTGCAATGAAAAGAGATTTAAAACTGGAAATTATTGTGCTTTAAACAAAACGCTTTTAATTGCCTAAATCAAGTTATACGAGACACTACACTCTAGAACTACGATGTTTTGTGACAACATAACTATACATATCTATTGTTCTTTACGTGCAAGAAATTGCTATGTTTCATACGTAGAACCAAAACAGTAGGATCAACTTATTCAGTGTAGTCTAAGCCAAAACGATTTTAGTTGAAAGTCCACTGACTTTGGTTTTATCAAAAGATATTTTGAACAATATTACCAGTAAGTTTTTAGACTTTTGTTACAATGCAGGAAAATATTTTAGACGATCATAAAATTATTGTGTATTAAATTTATCAAAAAAAAACTTAAATCTTTTGGCCATATTTTTGAGCAAAGAAGAAACTCGCGCAAGAAGTTTTGACTAAAGACGGAATTTAGCGGTCTCTCTTTATTCAACATCCGGTTGTTTTTTAAAACATTTTCTTTTTTGTTCTAAATGTTCTTTTTGTTTGAGGGGGGCACGTTCGTGTAAAATAATATATTTTTTAAATTCCATTTTCAGTTCTTTCTTAATTGCTCCCCAGCAGCACAGCGATATGACTGCGGACTTACACCGCTGGAAACCGGGTTTCGATACCCGTGGTGGGCAGAGCACAGATAGTCTATTGTGTAGCTTTGTGTTTAATTAGAAACAAATTATTTCTTAACAAATATATATTTAACTTCATATTACCATTAAAATAGCCATACTTTCTAGTCGAACCTCTACATATTTTCAATGTCTTTATATGTAAGCGATTTATTTTAGTTTTTCCGCCGGTGATTCAGCGAATGTAAAATGCTAAACTCCGAGGTTCGATTTTTGGTGGTGGGCAGAACGCAGATAGCCCAGTATGTAGCTTTGCACTAAAAGCGAGATATTATAAAGATAACATTGTCAGTACGGAACAATCCGGTGTTACACTATTGAAAACCGTAGTGTTTTTTGTTCTTTCTCATTTCATACGAGTTATTTAACATATTATACCGCCAACCTGTCGTTTAGCATACAACCTTTTACAAAATTCAAATCCATTGAAAATATTTCGAGAATAATCATGATAAGTACATAGGTGTCATAATATATTCACACCTCGTAAATATCCTTACTTAGAATTGTGAGTTAATTCAAGTTCTGTACAATTATATTTATAATTTACGTTGTATAATGGCAAGTCCCACATATATGTCGTTAGATATATTGAATATATATATATATATATGATTAGATTGTGTTTAGCTGGTTTGACTTCAAGTGGGTGCGGATTGGCTCCCGAGGTAGAGCTCTGGCTTTTGCAGCTAAATGGATGCGGACTGACCCCGAGGTAGAGCTCTGGCTTTCAGAGCCAAGTGGGTATGGATTGGCCTGAAGGTAGATCTTTGGCTATCGGAGCTAAATGAATGCGGATTATGCCTGGTAGAGCTCTGGCTTTTGGAGCTAAGTGGGTGTGGGTTCAAATTTGTGCAATATCTCAAACTATTCCACGAACTTTGAGCTATGGGTGTATTATGATAGAGCAAGTTCCTTAGCTTTGATGGTGGTTGGTTAGGTACCTTCTCTTTGGTCAGTTGCTCAAAATTAGGGTCAGCCGCTGATAGCCTAAATAGCTTTGCCATAAAAGTTGTGATAGTTTTTCAGCTGCAGTTTTAACCTTGGATGGTTTCTAAACAATTTTACATGTTTCTAAGTTAAGTTATTACAATTGTTTTAAAACACCTTTATTCGTGTAAACGTATATAACATTATTTTGTTTTATTAGTGGTAACTCCCTATTCTGTCTTTTTAGTACATTTTATGTAGAATTTTAATACTTTGCCATAAGAAAAAAAACGACTTTTTAAATGTGAAAGCATATAGAAATACTTATTTATGCAATAAGTTCTAATCTTAGTGTAAACAATTTCAACTACTTACCAAATACAAGGAGAAATCCCGAAGCCACGTAAATAATGATCCTACACATTGTCAGCTTGTTACCAGTGATTAAAATGTTAACTTCCCCATTAATCAAATCAACGTTCAGTGGAAATTAGTTGTTAACGCCGAGACTACACCAGTCGGTTTTAGTTTCTAACCTCACGAGAGTTTAACCTTTTCTGAGTAGCAGATTTAGGCAGATAGAGAATCAAATGAATAGATTGTCTGTCAGCGCCACCTGTGGCAGACGCATGAACTTAAACGTGCGCTGTCCGAAAAATCTCACTTACCTGATCGGCTGATTCCGATTATAAGGCTTTGAATTACAAGCTAGCGTTTCTCATAAGCTAAACACAACATAAAATAATGGAGTAAATATAGAAATGAGAATTACTAAGAAACATATTTCAACTTTTTTTGCTTTATTTATTGGGGAACAAAATTAGCTTCGACAAATTCAAGGAAAATGATTCTGTTTAAGAAAAATTTCAAGACAAAAATATGATGTAACAGGAAATGAATTATTTTTCGGAACACACGTGGAGAGAAGTGTAATACAGAAAATAATTTGAATAACTTTAAACAAAAATGCGTTTAACATGTATGTCTCATTTTACAAATTGATTTTTCGTTACTATAGTTATTTTCCTGTAGAGCCACGTGCGGTGTACTTTACTTTTGTTTTATTCAATATATATATATAAACTGCGGATACAACACCCTATTAAATTGACTTTAAAAGCATTAGCAAACGAATGTATTATAGGATACACATTGCATAGATATTAACATTGGAAAATTGTCTATATATATATATGTGTGTGTGTGTGTTAATTTGAAGTAAAATATTGCGTTATTACTAATGCAACAACGAATTTCGGTATTCTGTTAAATATAGAACACTCGGAATTTTTGTAAAAGAGCCTAATGGAACAAGCAGACCTTTTTAATTCAAGGGAAGACGAGCAAACAATTAGCAAGCACACAAAATACGCACAAGTCAAGTATGAACATCAATAAGGGTGATAAAAATTGAACGCAATGAAAACAAAAACATTTAGTTATTTATAGTATCCTTTGGATGTCTACCACCGGTAGAATAGAACTTGAATAATATCAGAATTTTTATTTATCTCCAATTGACATTTCGCTATCTTTTTTTTCCTGGTCTCAAATGAAACCAGTATTTTGATCACATCAGGCGTGGAGTAAAGAATACGAGAAAGTCAAGAAGCTGATATATATATATATATATAACTAATAAACGAGAAACTTCAGAAGATTACTCTCTGAAATAATCGTATCTGAAGTAACGGAAACCTTCTTATCAAAGTCAGCCCCGAAAGTAGTATAAAAATGTCTTTGTTCTTAGCATTAATTTTCGAAACTATTTCAGAAATGTCGGATGAATTTATTGTTTGTCTGATACCACTTCTGACTTTATTTATTTATTATCTTAAAAATTTTAGCTGAAAGTTTCTTTGTCGTATATTTCATTGGTCTGTACCTATCAAATTTGTTGAGCCACGTGCATGGCTCCCTTAGTTCAAAATACTATCAATAAGATACTTTGCTGTTTAAATGAATTTACCATGGACTTTTCTATGGTTTACTTTATTACGTGCCTCAATCAGAGGCTGCCTCAGGAACGTGCTAACAGTTCTATGTTGGTGTGTATTTTCAGAACGTTCGCACAAAAGTTACACAATGGTTATATGAGAATAGCCGTCCCTACTTTTAAGTTGATATATTAGAGGGAAGGCAGCTAGTCAACAACACCTACAGCTAGTCCTGTCTGACCCAAAGTGTGGAGTGCGTTTTATTTTGTTTCTTGGGATAACGGGACCCGAGCCATGAATCCTAACATTTTCTGAGTAAGTTAACTAGGCCATGCTCGGTCCGAAACACTTCTTAGCGTTTATGCGTGATGCTAGCATATCACCAGAATCAAATAGATTCACTAATATCGAAAATAGTGCTCCTCCCAAGTGGATTAGCGGTAAGTCAGTCGGCTCACTATGCTAAAAATCTGGTTTCGATGCCCGCGTATTACAGGGCACAGTAAGGATAACTATTAATGGCATTCTCTCTCTTATAATATAGTAATGTATTTAATTTTGTTGATGACCACGAGTGGTAAAAATATTTTGTACTTACTTATCGCATCTGATAAACAGAAATAATCTTGTGATAAAACTTCTTATTGCTCCTAATGTAAGACATATAAGCTTGACGTAGAGTTGAGTGCTTTTCAAGGGTTTCATTAAAAATCTGAAGAGCAGAATTATTCTGCAAAGCACTCCTAAACACAATAAATTCTGTTATAGTGTAGGCTGATCATTACTATCCCTTCAGTCTTTAGTTGACACTCTGTACAATTGGAAAAAAGTTTTACCAAGCGTGTATCAAGGCACACGGTAGTGTGTTGTGTGGCAAAAGCAGCCTGTAGGGCACACTGTATGTTATTATGTTTAGCAATTTTTCGTTTTCTGTAGCTCGGACTGTGTTAATCCAAACTATCTCATATTTTCAGTGGATGTGCTCTACTTGACCCTTACTTCACGTACCAAATTTGAAGGCAATCCATTAAAACATACAAGGGGTATAAAATCTCCAAGTTTTTCCTATTTTTTCTTCGCACCGAAAGTATGGAAACTTTATTTGATAGGAAAACATATGTAACTTTTATGGATTTTTTTTTTTCAAATTTGGTATACTGTTAGATCTTTACAACCTACGATTAGGTGTCAAATTTGGTCTAAATATAAGCAACATATGCAAAATTATTTAACAAAAAACGCTCAAATTTGACCAAAAGTTTTGTGCACGCATACGCAAAAGGTCACGTGAGATATCGGTCTAAGCATTTTACTACAATATCAACTAAGAATAAAGGTGGACCGTGTTTATTTTTTGGTCATTCCGATTGAAGACGACTGCTTTAAAGCAGCAAAACTAGAGGGTGAAAGGACGTGCAGATACATAAATATTGGTTAGGCCAAGCAAACTAGATTAGCAGTTTCTAGCTCAAGTTTTCAAAAGAATTATTATTCTTTATTCTTTGCCAACTTTAAAGCACATATTTGCTAAATTTTATGAAATTATCCTAATTAAAGAGTGTTTAGCGTCACGTGATATTAGCTTAAGCAATTAGCGTAAATAAAGATGCTTGATACGGCTGTACCGAGTGCATGCGGGGGATAACAAGAAACTGTTAATCTAGACTCCATGGCGTTACTATAAAGAAAGTTATTAACACTGTTTTAGAGAGAAAATACTACCATCATAATATATATTAAAGAATCTGGTTGGTTCTGTAAAATATAGGTCTGTTCCGAATAATAGGGTGTGTATTGACAAAATATCATGATGTTTAATCAAAAACATCTTAGGTGCGAAAAATAAGGTGCGGCCAAGAAGGATCGAGTATGCGACAAAAGGAATGAAATCAAAACTGTCGACCAAACTGGTAGCTACACTGATAGCATTGATAAAACTTTACAGCAAATATCAATTCATTAGTTAGTTAGGTGGGACACGTATTTTGTTTTACCCACCATCATGCTCGAAGTTGAATAAAGAACGCGGCCTAGCTAACTAATGAATTAATATTTGCTGTAAAATTCTTTTCAATGCCATAAATGTAACTACCTGTTTGGCCGCCGATTTTGATTTCACTCCTTATGTCGTACACTCAGTTCTTTTTTGTCCGCACCTTTTTTTATTTCACACTTAAGGTGTTTTTGGCTAGATTACTAATATCCATTCAGCCTTTAGTTGACTCTCAGTACGATTTGGAAAACAGTTTTACCAGGCATATGTCACTAATATCATTTCAGTTTTTAGTTGACACTCAGTACGATTGGAAAACAGTTTTCCCCAGGGGTATGTCACTATTATCCCTTCAGTAGTTGAAACTCAGGACGACTGAAAAACAGTTTTACCAGGCATGTGCCACTAATACCCCTGTAGTCTTTAATTGACACTCAATACGATTGGAAAACAGTTTTACCAGGCATGTGTCAATAATACCCCTGTAGTCTTTAATTGACACTCAATACGATTGGAAAACAGTTTTACCAGGCATGTGTCAATAATACCCCTGTAGTCTTTAATTGACACTCAATACGATTGGAAAACAGTTTTACCAGGCATGTGTCACTAATACCCCTTGAGTCTTTAGTTGACACTCAGGACGATTTTGAAAACAGTTTTACCAAGCATGTGTCACTAATGTCCCTTCAGGCTTTAGTTGACACTCAGTATGATTTGGAAAATTATTTTACCAGCCACGTGTCACTAATATCTCTCCAGTCTTTAGTTGGTACTCAGGGCGATTGGGAAACAGTTTTATCAGGCGTGTATCACTAATACCCCTTGAATTATTAGTTGACACTCAGGACGATTGGGAAACAGTTTTATCAGGCTGTGTCGCTAATATCCCTTCAGTCTTTAGTTGTTTGAGCAATGAACATTTTGTTTTTTTGTTAAATTATTCTGCTTAATATTGTTTCGTGGACATGCTATAGACTTTAAATTATTGGTTGATTAAACAAAATAAGTCATAGTAGCTGTTTCTATTCTTAAAGTCATGATATCAACATAGAAAGCTTTACTCTTAAAACCATCATTTCCATATAAAAATGTAGAATGTTAAAGCCGTTTTACCAATATTGAATGCTCCAATCTTGAAGCCATCATACCTTTATTGAAATCTGTAATCTTAAAGCCATCACACCTTTATTGAAATCTGTAATCTTAAAGCCACCATACTTTTATTGAAAGCTTCAATATTAAAGCCACCATACTTCCATTGAAAGCTTCAATCTTAAAGCCATCACACCTTTATTGAGATCTATAATATTGAAGCCATCATACTTTTATTGAAATCTATAATCTTGAAGCCATCATACCTTTATTGAAATCTATAATCTTGAAGCCATCACACCTTTATTGAAATCTATAATATTAAAGCCAACATACTTTCATTGAAAGCTTCAGTCTTAAAGCCATCATACCTTTATTTAACTCTATAATCTTAAAGCCATCATAGCTTTATTGAAATCTATAATCTTAAAGCTATCATACCTTTACAGAAACCTACAGTCTTAATGTTATCACATCCATATTGAAGTCCCACGGTGGAACAGCAGTAAACTCCGGTGTTCGATTCCCCACAGTGGACACAGCAGATAGTCCAATGGGGCTTTAGTCTTAAAGAAATAAACAAACAAACCATATTGAAATGTGTACTCATAAAGCTATCATACCTATATTGAAATCATACTGGTTCATGAGAAATCCGCGCAACAAAACAGCTACGCAAAATCAACAACGCTACGTCGATAAACTAAAACAATTTATATAAATTAACTTCTCGACCGCTCACTACTGTCGACGAAGCCCGTTGTTTTAATACCAGAGCTCATCAGGGCGACTAGGAATGCAACACACAAATTATCGGTCCAAAATTTATTTATATCGGTAATTTACAAAATATGGTCCAGATGCTGTTTTGTTGTTCTTAGTCGAAACTCGCAATATAGGGATAGTTAAGAAAGGTTTGTAAAAGAAATATTATCAGTCTTATTATGATGCAATGCCATAAGCGCTTCTCATCAATGTATGACGCTTCGCCAGAATATGGCGTTATATAGAATAGTAGCCCTGTTCAGTGGAACTGGAAAAATACCAATTCTCACAAAGCAGCGAAATGCGTATGAAAACTACAGGTTCTAACAGTATAAATCCTCATAAGTGTAGATACGTGGTTATCTTCAGCTGCTATACCACTAGCTAGATCGATAACTTGAGCTGCCAAACCATAGGTTGATAACTGGAGCTGTTATAATGTCGGTTAAATTAGTAACTTGAGCTGTTATACCATAGGTTGATAACTGGAGCTGTTATAATGTCGGTTAAATTAGTAACTTAAGCTGCTATACCATAGGTTGATAACTGGAGTTGTTATAATGTGGGTTAAATTAGTAACTTGAGCTGCTATACCATAGGTTGATAACTGGAGCTGTTATGATGTCGATTAAATTAGTAACTTGAGCTGCTATACCATAGGTTGATAACTGGAGCTGCTATAATGTCGGTTAAATTAGTAACTTGAGCTGCTATACCATAGGTTGATAACTGGAGCTGCTATACCACCAACTAGATCAGTAATTTGAGCTGCCAAACCATAGGTTGATAACTGGAGCTGTTATACCATCAGCTTGAACTGCTATACTATCAGTTCACTGGATAACGTGCGCTAGCATCCAATCAAATTGGTTAGCTTGAACTGCTATATCATAAGCTTGGTTGAAAGCTTGAACTGCTATACCATCAGTTAGGTTGATATCTTAGACTACTATACCACCACTTAGGTTGATAGCTTGGACCACTATACCATCAGTTAGGTTGATAGCTTGAACTGCTATACCATCAGTTAGGTTGATAGCTTGAACTACTATATTATCAGTTAGGTTGATAGCGTGGACTGCTATACCATCAGTTAAGTTGATAGTTGAACTGCTATACTACCAGTTAGGTTGATAGATTGAACTACTATATTATCAGTTAGGTTGATAGCTTGAACTACTATACCATCAGTTAAGTTGATAGTAGAACTGCTATACCATCAGTTAAGTTGATAGTTGAACTACTATATTATCAGTTAGGTTGATAGATTGAACTGCTATACTATTAGTTATGTTGATAGATTGAACTACTATACCATCAGTTATGGTGATAGCATGGACTGCTATACCATCAGTTAAGTTGATAGTTGAACTGCTATACCATCAGTTATGTTGATAGCTTGGACTGCTATACCATCAGTTAGGTTGATAGCTTGAACTGCTCTATCATCATTTATGTTGATAGCTAAGTTGATATCTTGAGGTGCTTTTTCTATAGAACTAAATGTAACATTTTTCATTAGCAGAGGCTCCAGTTAGCTCGAGGAATTCAATTCTGAAG
>NW_013666242.1:29097-50086 GCF_000517525.1 Limulus polyphemus
AAATGTTTTTAATTGGGTGCCAGTTTAACGTTGCATATTATTTATGATTTTATCTGTTTTATACTGTTCTGGAGGGAAAAATGCTTATCTTTATAAAAAAAAACTGGTTATCACTGGTTCAACTTCATTAACTTGCTATTTTTATAAAAACTAAGAAAGAGATAAAACATAAGCTGGCAAGGTTTATCAACCAGCTAAAGGAGATAGAACAAGAACAAGTTATTACTTATATCAAAAGAAAAGAGAGAACACACCCGGTTGTTGGTCTCCTTTTCAATCTGGCAAGTTATGATTAGAATATTGACGTAGGCAAAAAATGTAAACCAGCTTGAGAACTCAACTTTAATCATTGTCAAGCTAGGCAGTTCAGAACGTAAGCATATATGTTTCTTTTTCATCAAGTTCAAAATGTTGGTTTCGGTTTGTCGTCATAGATAATTCATTAGCAAAGTTTAATACTGGGTGTGCGTACTACCTAAGATTATATTCCCCATCTGTTTGTCAGTACCTGGGTGATTCCCTTTATGAATGACCAGTCATTTATTCAGACTATTACTACATCTAATGTTTTAACCAACAACCTTTGATATAACCATGTTATATTTGGCTGATTACGCTAGGAGTTGCAATGAAATGAAAGAAGCTTGAACTTAATAAATAATATCATTGATGTTTCTGCTATCTACCGACCAAGGAGTTCGGGTGAAGAATTGGCTTATCAAGGATTAAGAGAATGAAAGTAGGGATTAGAGAGAGATTAAGTAAGATGAAAAAGAAGAACATGAAAGTTAATTAAAGGATGAGAAAAAAAAAAGAATGCTTAAGTAGAAATGAGAAATAAATTATTGAAGAAAGAGAGTACATACGAAAAGAAAAGGTCGTGTTTTTCGAACATTGACCTTCTTTACACACTCACCCGGAATTTTGTGCAGCATTTGACAAGGAGTAAGGATATATCATATGTATACCTTTCAGTTGAGACGAGCATTGCTCACTTCTTTCACTACATTATTTATTCAAATGTCGTAATGAATGTCATTGTCCTACTCCGTGTTTCAAACTTTTTCTTCTAATGTTAGCTCCTGTTTGCATGGCTGGGATAGAACACTATATTAATGACATTTTCAACTCACGTTAGACGCTACAAAGGATGAAATGAACGACGGCTTATGGTGTAATTATTCCAGTTCGTCTGGATTTCATTTTAAGGACCAGAGTAGCTCTTCACTAGTTCTAAGTGTTTCGTTAAAAACGGATGTGATTTTTGTTTAAAGACAGCGTTACACTCTCAGTGTTGAATCTACCTATCGTCTTCTCGTCGACTTGAACTTCTTTTTTATTACTGAACAGAACGATTTACTTTAAAGATTCGGTGAGAATGACTCTTCTAATATTGATCGAACTATTAGTCTTGTTGTAACATTATTATAATAAGTGTAGCTTAAAATATTAACATACCTTAATTTTATCTATTAACCTGGTTTAGCACTTGGTTCTTTTCATTCTGAGAGATGTTGAACTGTCCGAGGAAAATTGTTGACAAGGTGAAAGCGTTTTGACATTCGAAAATAATAAATACACAAATAAACATTCTACTGGCTCATGCTCACGAGTAAAATTGTTCCACAAATAGAAAAATTCCTATCGCACAACTTCAAAGATGGCTAGGTTTTATCTTACGTATATACACACAACAAGTGTGGATGTAAGAGTACAAATAGAGAAAGGGGAAGAACAATAGAACGGACACCTGTGAACTTTCACTAGTTTTTCTAGTCATATGGTAGGTGTGGATAGAAGAAAAAAAGTCGAAAAATTGTAAACAAAACCAACAAAAAAAAACAGCTTGTTGCGGTGTGTAATATGTCCGTTTTATAGTAAGGAATATTTCAATTATGAATTCCGTAAGTTAGGCTAACGATGGAAATCCGTTAAGGTGGTGTAAACGGGCCATTTTCGCGGTCGTAAAACGTGATAGGAAGACCAAAATGACCACCTGAATACGGCAAGGATAAAGTGAAGAGTATAACAGCGTTTTATAGAGTACTTGTTCCATCCCTCGGTTTGATGATCAGCAGTAGAAAGTCGACTCACGTGGCAAGACAAGTTCTTTCTACAGCGACCGAGTCTTAAAATCAATTACCCTTTGCTCAATTTGTCAAATCAACTTTCTCCCAACTTTCACGTTAATTCTATACGCCGCTCTCTTTTTCAAGTGAGCGTCAAGTACGTAGTCTGACTTAGAAAGATAAGACATCGAGTAAAAACGTATAAAGCAAAGAATTTGCAATTCGAGGGTTTTTATTTCATTTCGAGGAAGAAGGATAAATGATTTTCTCATTTCCAAATTCAAAAAAGGCTTAGGATATATATACTTAGATATGCTGTTAAAAAATTTCGATAATTTATTTTTTATAGCTAAGTACATCAAAATCTACTTCTTTAACTATCCGGAATAACTAAAGAGCATTCCACAGACTTAGACAATTATGCACCACGATTAAATATATGTATGTATCAGTATAAAACCTGGCTTAATGTTAATAGATTTCGGCGATACTTATCTTATTTCCTACACCGAAACTTTTCTCTTCTTTCTGAAAGGAGCCCCCCCCCCCCACGTGGCACAACGATATGTCTGAGGACTTATAACACAAGAATCCAGGTTTCGATACCCGTGGTTGGCAGAGCACAGATAGCCCATTGTGTAGCTTTGTGCTTAATTACAAACAAACAAACTTTCTGAAAGGAATTAAGATAACATTGATTTGGTTTGTTTTGAAGTTACACGAGGGTTATCTGCGCTAACCCGCCCTAGTTTAGCATTGATAAATCAGAGGGAAGGCATCTAGTCAACACCACCAACCGCCAACTCTTGGGCTACTTTTTTACTAACTACCGTCACATTATGACGCCCCCACGGCATTTTCGGTAACAGAAATTCGAACCCTCGACCCTCAGATTGCGAGTCGAACAGATTAACCACCAGGCCATGCTGGGCCCAAAACAATAACATTGACTTATAGGTTACTAAGAATAGACACTTTCTGAAAACTCTTCACACTGATTCCTCATTTTGCATGCTTCATTCGACTACTTTCTGTGTATTAATTATAGTTACCTGGTGTGTAAGTATTAAATTAAATGCTAAAGTCCGGTGTTCGATTTCCCGCAGTGGACAGAGCGCTGTTAGCCTATCGTGTAGCTTCGCGATTAAAAACTAACCAGAATAATTAAATCACAAATATAAGACTTAGTTGCTTAATGTGGAAAACTGGATTATCTTTTGCACGTTTTGGTTACCTTGTTGTTCTTTTTTGCCAAACATTCAGCACAAACACGTAAACGCTGGCATACGAGTGTTAAGTCAGTCTGAAACAGATCCTTGTCTGTAATATTTCAACTGAGGGATGAAAAAAACTAAAAAAAAAAACGTTGAATAGTGGTATTTGAAAAGGTCAAAAAACCTTACTCCAAGAAGCTGGGGTAAATTTTCGTAAACGTAGATCCAAAATGTATCATTTCTATTATTCCCCTGTCTCATCTCTAGACTCTGAATCAAAACTTTTCCAATGAATGTTTATAGATAATGCTCTTACTGGAAAAGAAAATAGGGTTTTGTTTATGTAATGGTTTATTTAAATACAGTTTATTTATGTAATAGTTTGTTTAAATAGTGTTTTGTTCATGTCATAGTTTATTTAAATAGAGTTTTATTTATGTAATAGTTTATTTAAATAGAGTTTATTTATGTAATAGTTTATTTAAATAGGGTTTTGTTTATGTAATAGTTTATTTAAATAGAGTTTATTTATGTAATAGTTTATTTAAATAGGGTTTTGTTTATGTAATAGTTTATTTAAATAGAGTTTATTTATGTAATAGTTTATTTAAATAGGGTTTTGTTTATGTAATAGTTTATTTAAATAGAGTTTATTTATGTAATAGTTTATTTAAATCTTATCTTCATTTATTATTTTGATTTTTTAAATGAGATACATTTTCGTATGCTGCGAAAAAAAAAGGGTAAAGATGGTGGCAAGTGTTAGTGGTGCACTTTTTGTAAAGACCAAACATGATTTCTGCCTGCTTAAAGAGTGAAACCTGTTTGAATGGACGAAATACGGAAGATCTGACAAGTGTTCGAATTGGATAGAGAAAAGGATTCCGCATAAAACAAAAAACCTCCAAGATATTTGGTCTCTTAGATCAGGTTAATATAGATAACTTATGAAATCAAAGGTTCTTAATGTATCTAACTAATAATACTGATTCCAGCTTAAACAGAGTTACACCAGTGTCACGAATTAAGAGAATCTCCATCCGCTAAGAAATGTTCCTCTGCGTGGTTCCCTTGGAGACGTATATCTGCATTTACTGAATTAGAACCGCTGTCAACCACTATTCCTCTGTGTAAGAATACACTTGTGCTAAAGAAAGTTTAATTGAAGTTAAAATACAAAAAAAATATACTTTCATAAGCATTAACTATTAAGATGTGATTTTTTAAGAGTCAGGAATATATGAGAATCACAAACTGTAATTTATAAAAGCACGCCTTAAGATAATATAATATTTAGAAGAGTATCTTCAGTAGTCATGTTTATAGACTGGTGTTATTCAAAGACATGTGTATAAATTCCTCAAATAACTGAAATGCTCAAATTTATCTTTATGTATTATATCTGCGGACTTACAATGCTAGAAATCGGGTTTCGATACCCGTGGTAGGCAGAATACAGACATCCCATTGTGTAGCTTTGTTCTTAACTACAAACAAACTTTTCTCGCTTCTATTATTTAAGTATTTTAAGTTCTACTCTTTTGATTCAAGTCTTCTATTGAGCAGATGACTTTTATTTTTTCATTTTAGTATGAAGTTTGTTTATTATATATACACACATACACACACACACAGAGGTTTAGTACGCTACATTATAATCATTTTGGAGCCTCACTTCGACGTTACGGTCCATGTGCACTTTGAGTTTAATAAGAGGGTATTATTTAGTTTATATGGTGTGAGCGGTAAGGTAAATTATTTTTAGAAGCAATATTTATGTCAAGTTTGCTTACGTAACTTGCGTAGTTCAGTTGTTGACGTCACGTTACTCGAACCTTCTGAATCTTGCTCGTTGCTTTAAGCGAATATTGCAACATCTTAACGTCTCGTACTTTGTAGAAAGTCCTAGGCAATATATATATATATATATAGGTGACCAAGTTAGTTCAAGTGAAAGGAAAAGTGAAGTTAGACTGCGCATGAGTTTAGCCGTAACAGGCGATCTATAAAGTGAGTTTCACAGCTTGTATTATAATAACAGACATAGAGGAGAATAATTTGTTTTTTCAAACGGTGTTCTAAAGTAACTGAACCAGCCTGTGTGGACTTTGACGAAAATGAGACAATTATTTAAAGCTCTGGATACAACTGTGATAACTAATAGAGAAACGAATTTGTGTACATACATTGACTTGTTTTCAATATATTATTTTAAAACAAGTGGATTGTGTGCTGTCAATTTATTGTTGAAATTGATATCCAACAAGCCACAGACACCTACTGTAAAAAATTCAGATCCCGTAAAACCTGACAGTTACGTGGATCTGACGGCTGAGCACCTTAACGATAGCTAGTTTCTACAGTGTAGTTTCCATTGTATAAGGATCTATTATATGGCTGTCATGGTCAAAGCATCCTCTCTACCCTGAATTGTTCTACAACACATCTAGTGTACAAGGACGATTGCATATAACTCTATAGGTGCTGCGTTTGGTGACTTGGCCAATATGTCTTCGTATGGAATACCATGAATACTTCTTTCTATTTCCAGCTGCTTGAGATATGCAATGGATGAACAAATGTGTTCTGGAAGCAACTTGTGCCACTTCTCCAGGCATAGATATTTCTTGGATCATGTGGGCGGCTTTTTCCACTGAACTCTGTGTTTTTGAATTCTCACCTGTTACAAGGAACCACCTTTTATATACCACTATTGGAATAAAGCTTATTGAAGGTCTCCATCTTGACCCACATCACATTCCTTTGTTTGCCAATGTATTTAAGTAAAAGATATATCCCCATCTTGGAAATACCAAATTTTCGATCTAATCATATCTTTATGACCTAAGTATATGAATATTTTGTGTTGGAAAAGTCTAGCAAATTATTGTAAGATATAGTTAGTTATATTAGCAACTGAAACAGATAACCCGAGAAAAATAAAAAAAACATAGTAAATAATAAACATAAAAAATAGTGGGTTCTTCATACAAACAATTTAGAAACGTTTAAAAATGAAGTAGGGATCTTTCTTACAAACAACGTAAGACGAGGGAATGGATCTCTCGTACGTAAAAAGAAAAATATGTATCCTTTGTATAAGTAACGTTGAAACGTTCAACTGAGCTAATAAATCCTGGATACAAGAAAACACCAAATAGGTGTAAAAATGAACATCTGAATCTTTCGTACACGAAACACAGAAATACACCTAATCCTAAAGTTCGAATGTTTTCCTTGGGTCATACCTTAATGGAGGAATAACCGATCAAGAACAATCGAGCATGTAGGGTTGTTTTCGTTGTTCTTCAAGTGTCATCGCCCATCTAGGGTTGTTTTCGTTGTTCTTCAAGTGTCATCACCCATCTAGGGTTGTTTTTTGTTGTTCTTCAAGTGTCATCAGTCATCTAGGGTTGTTTTTGTTGTTCTTCAAGTGTCATCACCCATCTAGGGTTGTTTTTTGTTGTTCTTCAAGTATCATCACTCATCTAGGGTTGTTTTTTGTTGTTCTTCAAGTGTCATCACCCATCTAGGGTTGTTTTTTGTTGTTTTTCAAGTGTCATCACCCATTTGGGTTGTTTTTGTTGTTCTTCAAGTGTCATCACCCATCTGGGGTTGTTTTTGTTGTTTTTCAAGTGTCATCACCCATATATATTATGTAATGGCTCTATCGTATACAGATCGACAGAAATTTGGAAGCTCTGAGTGTGTAACATTGCTGACGTCATTTGTTTAGTACTATGTTACACGAAGTAATGTTTAATGATGTGTTAATTACTTACTTCTTGTACATGTTATTGGTCTTTGGAATGTTTTTGTGGAACGCGTGAAAAAACGGTACCGAGTGAAAACTAACCCCAAGATTTCGGGAAGGATGAGTTTGCAAGAACGAGGCAAATAATTAATAAAGGAATAATCCACAGCCTCTATTAAAATTATAGGACTATGGCGGCACCACGTGATTCAATAATGGGTATTATTTTACTTGAAACGGAACACGCCCGCTCAAGAAATGGATGTATAGCCGACTTCCAACCTTGTTAGGTAGACTTCCTTGTGCACGTACATACGCAACCAATAAATTGTAAAGTGTGTCGTAAAACTTGGCTTTGTTAAAGTCACGTAACTATATTCTACGTAACTCTAGGCTTTTGTTAAAGTTACGTAACTATATTCCACGTAACTCTAGGCTTTGCTAAAGTTACGTAACTATATTCTACGTAAAACTAGGCTTTGCTAAAGTTACGTAACTATATTTTACGTAAAACTAGGCTTTGCTAAAGTTACGTAACTATATTCTACGTAAAACTAGGCTTTGCTAAAGTTACGTAACTATATTCTACGTAATTCTAGCTTAAGACAAAAATATGTTATATTGACCAAAAAGAAAGTATAACGATGTATATTAAACATGGAGGGAAACAGTTGCACTAGAAACATAAATAATGTATAAACTGAAAGTGCCAATGCATATCGTGGACTATTCTGTTATCCGTATTGGTTAAAACCTAATTTATCTGTTCCTTCAGACACGTTAATACTTTCTAAGCGTTTAATTTTGTTTCCAATAATTCTATGTGTGTATGCATACATATTTACATATATATATGTATATACATATTTTTATAAGCATATACTTATATACGTATGTTGTTCTTATATATACAAAGTCAAAGTTTATTCGTATTGAAAAACATTACGAAATGCGTGCGTTTTCCTTAAGTAAAGATTGTCGATAAAATAGGAAAACATTTCTTGTACAAATCGTTCAACATACGAACACAGACAGATAGTAAGATGGAAGATAAACGATGGGCCAACAATTAATGAATATATCAAGAGATGAAAAAACGGAACTATAATAAGTTGAAGAGACATAATATGTCTGAATACAGAGACATGTAAGTAGAAAAGAAAAAAAACAATATGTAGGGAGGTGGTGAAATAAAGATAAGTTAGTTAAAGACCAATCGATAAAAAATAAAAGATGGCTAAGCAGACAAATAGGAAACTAAATAAATGGATTAACATTGTGGTAGATAGACAAAATCACAGACAGACAAATAGTTAAACAGAGCAGCAGGCAGAAGAAAAATAATAGATAGAGATCGAGACCTAAGTGTTCGTTTCCAGGATATCAAGCTTCACGTGACGTGTTTTATTAATTCCTAAGTGCTCCTATTAAGAACGGCGAAGATGTCTGACGGTTGAAAGGAAGATCTCTGTATGAAATATGATGACAAGCATATTAACCAAGATCCGTATAAAGACTCAACCTGCTTGGAGAAAAAGAAATTTTTGTTTGTGTCCAAAGTTTGAGAAGCAGAGCTAATTAAAGAAATTGTTGAGTTAAAACTGTGGGCTTAATGTAATAGCGATTTTAAGAAAAATAAAGTGCTTAAAATATGAAAGAAAAAATTAGAAAAAGTTGATGAATGAATACGGCGAATCCTTACCAGATGCAATATGGAGATATACAGGAGAACAAAAGCATTGATGATAAAAAAATGAACATGAGTATGTTTATTAGCGCAGAAAAATTAATTGGTTTAAAACCTCCTGGAAAATGTTTCGCTCATAAGATCCATCAAAATGTTCTTAACATTAAGACATTTTTATTAATATTCTCCTCAATTGACTGAACGTATTGGCCTAACATTGTAGGAGGCTTAGAATTTAGGCTTAGAAAAGTCCTGTTATTGCCAAAATAAAAAAAAAGAAAAAACATCACGCTCCATACTTTGTGAGTGCGTTATAAATACAACAGTCAAATCCCACTATTCCATCTGGCAAGAGTAACGAAAGAATTGTCAGTGAATGGTGTTGCTAGCTGTCTTTCCTCTAGTCTATAACTTTAAAATTAGGGACGGTTAAAGCAGATAGCTTTGCGTGAACTTCACTAAACGAACAATTTTATTCGAAAATAATATATTTATAATCCACATCAAACTTTTGGACAGTAGGCCTAACCTTACCTTTTCTCAAAAAAAAAAGATTATTTAGTTACAAGTAAGTCCAGCAGACTATAGCAATTCGTGAAACCAAGTGCAAAGCATTTAAAAGTATTCCGAAGCTTTTGTCTACTAAATTCAAGGGGAAATGAATCAAAGTATGTCTAAAGTACTTGATAATTTATGGTAAGCTTCAGACAAATCAAGCACAGATAGTCAGTGGAAGAAATAGGCCAAGTTTTAAGTTATAGAAAGTTTTAGGGTATTTATATATTAAATTCACACTCACAAAAATGTGTGTTTTAAAATCACATAGTTAAGAATTTAAGGTTCACTTTTTAGTAGGTTTTATAAATAACCCTCCCCCTCCCATTGACTCAGCAGTACGTCTGAAGGCTGACGACGTTAAAAGTTGGGTTTCGATACTCGTGGTGGGCAGAGCACACATATCCCATTGTTTTTGTGTTTTACAACAACCAAAACAAAAACCTTTTACATATTTAGGAATAGAAGAAAAATAAGAGCGTGATAGGATTAGAAAATAGCCAATGTCAAAGAAGAGTGTATGCAAAATAAAAGAGGAAAAGCATGAATTGAAATATGTATATAGACGACAAGAATGTATAAAACGTGTAGGAATGTGTGGAATATGGACGAACACATGTACAATAGGGTGCAGGAATAATAAAGGCGTATAGAAATGGAAGAGAGAATAGTATAAATGGGGAGAACATATATAAATGGATGGATGATGAATAAAGATGTAGAAATAGTTGGAAGAAGATTAGGGATGGAGATGACGTATAGGAACGGATGGAAATGGAGCAAGAATGGAAGAAAAGTACGGATGGAGAGGACGTATACATGACAAAAAGGATGATGAAACAAAGGTATAGAGATGAGGGATAAAGTATTGCTGAGAAGATTGTGTATAAGATGGGAGAGTAAGAGAAAATGACAAGAACACATAGGAAAGGAAAGGGAAAGAGGAAGATATGGATAATTTATATGGATGTGATAAACAAATATAAGGATAAGAAGAAAGGGTGCAAAGAGAAAGATCACCATAACGAGGAGAACGCAGGGATGCATGAAAAGGAAGAGTACGATGATGAGAACGTTCAGGACAGAAAGAATATTTGTATTGATGGCAAAACTACTGAGGCTATCTATCCCTAATTTGGAACTAATAAGCAGTTTCTTTGTTTGTAATTAAGCACAAAGCTACACAGTGGGTTATCCGTGCTCTGCCCACCACGGGTATCGAAACCCAGATTATAGCGTTGTAAGTCCGCAGACATACTGCTGTGCCAACTTGGAGGGTGGGGCTAATAAGCAGAGCAGCCAGTTTGCAGTATCATACTACCCACCATCCACGCTAAGGTATTGAATATCACTCTTATAACGCACCCAGAACTCAAAGGGTGGGGAATATTTTGGCTTCTAACCTGGCTCGCCAGCTGTGAAATCCACAGCTCTACCAAACGGTCAGAGTGTACTCTAACAACAAACAGAAGGAACAGAAAGAATATGGAGAATATGTAACTGTATATGAAGGAGACCAAAGGAGACAATATAGGAGAAAAATACATAAAAATGACAGACTAGTTATGATGTTATAATTTATTTCAAGGTGCATTACGCTGTTTATCTTTAAAACCAAAAAATAAACGAGATGTATAAACACAATAAAATTGGTTACAGCCGACTAGTTTCGGTAACACAGTTACCATCATGAGGGCTGATGATGGTAACTGTGTTACCGAAACGAGTCGGCTGTAACCTATAATAAAGATTTTACCTTTCATTGTGACAATAAAATATTTATTGATGATAAAAATAATGAGCTAGCTAGTTGCGGCATCAAAATGTTGTCCTGATGGTGGCAACAGCTGTTGCTGAAAACAGTTGACTTATGTTTCTTCTCAAGAACTATTTTATTACTCGTATAATCAATAAGCCTAAAATTTGTGATACAAATCAACTAAACCACAGAAGATTTTTTTCTTCAAATCTCTCTTAATTTGTCCATTTCATATTTTACAAAAATCAGTTACACCAACAATTGTTCAGTATTGAACGAAAGGCTTTTTTAGGCGGTGACTTGTGCGTGACAAAATATAGATCT
The DNA here is from genome assembly GCF_000517525.1 of Limulus polyphemus. Lineage (NCBI taxonomy): Eukaryota > Metazoa > Arthropoda > Merostomata > Xiphosura > Limulidae > Limulus > Limulus polyphemus. The sequence goes on from NW_013666242.1 coordinate 40,460, forward strand.
GAAATGCAATTTTTATGTTGAACAAATAACATATTGGGCAGTAAATTATGAGAGGCATAACGTAGATCTAAAATGCAATTTTTATAAACCCCTCATTTTAAATCTGAAGTGGACAAATTAAGAGAAATGTGAAGAAAAAGTATCTGCGATTTAGGTGATTTGTATCACACATTTTAGGCCTATTGTTTTTTAATGATTTGTCAGCTTTCATAGTTTAAATTGTTTGTTTGTAATCGTATTTTACTTTCTGTTTCAGAGGTAGGTGTGATGTTATTAATCGAAATGGAAATGCCAAGAAAAGACGGTTATTAATTTTAATATAAAACGAAGTAATTAACATTATAGAATGTTTGAATTTCCAGCTCATTCGTGAAGCTTTACTTTAACAATTATTCCTTTTGTAAGTTTCTCGGTATGTAATCGGTAAATTTCTGGGCTTATCGTGCTAAAATCTGAGGCTCGGTTCCCCGCGGTGGACAAAACGCAGAGAGATCATTGTGTAGCTTTGCACTAAAAGAAGAACTCCAACAATGTTTTCCTTATATGTTGACGTCGACGATAATTCATTAGCCTTAACTCTAGTGGCGGTTATCACTTAAGTTAGTTAATGATAGTTTCTGAAAATCTTTTATCCAGGTGATAAGTTTGGTGCGTGTTTTAAATGTATTTCAAGTAACTCTGAGCTACCATGCTTATTCTAACTGTTAGCTATTTAACAAGGTGTGATCTGAAGCTTCGTGAGATTTAGTATCGGTAAGAACCAGGAGATTTTTGCAAATAAAGAACTAGGTTTTTAATCATGCAGAGTACATTGATCAATCTACATATAGGTTTATTTGTTTGTACTTGAGCGCAAAGCTACACAATGTGCTATGTGTGCTCTGCCCACCGCGGGCATCGAAACCCGGTTTCTAGCGTCGTAAGTCCGCAGAGGTACCGTTGTGCCACTGGGGGGCATCTATATAGGAAATAAAAGGGTACGAAGTTCGGTACGAACCTAGTTTAGTTTCATTCAAGGGGCAGGGCATGTTCCAGTTTTTATTATGACGAGCGTTTGATCTTCTCCGGTTTCGAGTTTGGGTCCCGTTACGGCAAAAAAAAAAACCTTCATAATACACAGAAGCCTACTGGAAGGTAGTGTTTTGTGTTACTGATGTCCTCAGTGATGTTGCTGAAATGTTCTATTGAAAAGTGATGTTTTCTGTCATTGATGTCCTCAGTGATGTCATTAAAATGTGTTATTGGAAAGTGATGTTTTCTTTCATTGATGTCCACAGTGATGTCATTAAAATGTGTTATTGGAAAGTGATGTTTTCTGTCATTGATGTCCACAGTGATGTTATTAAAATGAGTCATTGTGTGGTGGTGTTTTGTGTCATTGATTTCCACAGTGATGTTATTAAAATGTGTCATTGGGAGATGGTGTTTTGTGTCATTGATGTCTTCAGTGATGCTAGTAAAATGTGTCATTGGGAGATGATGTTTTGTGTCATTGATGTCTTCAGTGATGTTAGTAAAATTGTCATACCTTTACTAAAAAAAGAAAGCATGATGGAGTTATTTTATGGAGTGACCAACATGAAGAGTTAGATTTACCATGGGTGAAAATAATACAGCGAGAGCATTGAACTGATAAATCAACACATTCTGATCATTATATTTACGTTTTAAACATTATATTCTCCTAGTTGGACTGGAATATTAGATTACCTAACTGCGTTACTAACATCGTTAATTTTTAGTTTTTATTTATATAGGTTGCTTGCTTTGATCAGAAATTTTTATAATTAGGGTGGAAATGATATCAGGTTAATATATTGTAGGTAATAAATAAAGTCTTTCTAGCGAGCCTCATGAGATTTGAAGTACTAAAAGGCAAGCCTGATGGCTTATCACGTACTAAAAGGCAAGCTTCATGGAATATCAAGTACTAAAAGGCAAGCTTCATGGAATATCAAGTACTAAATGGCAAGCCTGAAGGAATATCAAGTACTAAAAAGCAAGCTTGGTGAGATATCAAGTACTAAAAGGCAAGCCTGATGGGATATCAAGTACTAAAAGGCAAATCTGATGGGATATCAAGTACTAAAAGGCAAGCCTGATGGCTTATCACGTACTAAAAGGCAAGCCTGGTGAGATATCAAGTACTAAAAGGCAAGCCTGAAGGAATATCAAGTACTAAAAGGCAAGCCTGGTGAGATATCAAGTACTAAAAGGCAAATCTGGTGAGATATCAAGTACTAAAAGGCAAGCCTGGTGGGATATCAAGTACTAAAAGGCAAATCTGATGGGATATCAAGTATTTAAAGGTGTTTATCATAAATAGATTATTTTGGATGAGTTATTTACAAAAATGTTTCATTAAGAATAACAATAACGTCACATTTGTTCGATGACTATATGATGATACTATTGTCTGGACTAAGGGCCTCAAGAATAGATCGTAAAATAGATCTATTCTTTTTCATATTATTTATATGATTCACAAACTTTATTGATGAAGGTTGATTTAAAGTTCCAGTTTAAGTTAAAACTTAAATATATATATTTCTAAAAAAGATGTTACAGTTTAAACACCTGTTGTTAATTGTAGTTATTATTAGTAAATAGGTATTTATGTTTAAATATTTTTTGAATACAAGCTGTTATTTGTCAAAACTTGATTGGAATAAAATGAACCATTACGAAAACAATACTGATATTATAAAACTCAGGAGCAATATTACCACCAAGATCTACGACGTCATTTTTATTGTTGTTGTTGTTGCTGTTGTTGAAGAACGAAGTGCAAATACTTCAGCTGAAAATTAAGCACAATAATACATCATCAGTACTTTAACTGGTTGAGTAACGAACATTCAATACCTTTTGTTTATCTGGTAACTAAACCTTTATCATCAAATCTTATTTGTATAATGCGCTTTCTATTTTCGATTTCTACGTTTTTCAGCCACCCACCATTGGCTCAGCAATAAGCTTTGGAGGGGGGCTTATCTGCTAAATCTTGGGGCTTGATACCCATGGTGGGCACAGCGCAGATAGGTTATTGTGTACCATTGCGCTTAAACACAAACAAACACGTAGTTTTTCATCCACATTTGACACCCCGCGAAGGTACAGAGGAAGAACGAAGGCTTATAACGCTAAAAATTTAGGACTCGACCGGTGTGGTGGATATAACACAAATATTCTATTGTGCAACTTTGTTCTTAACAACATCTAACTAAAACAAACAGCAACAAATTTAACGATTAATGGTGGTAACAAATATACTGGAATAAAATCAAATTGAAATATGATAATAGAAACCGAGCACACTTACGACGCTTGTTATCTTTATTTTAAGTTTTTTTCTAACAAATGAATATCATTTAATTATAGACCAAAAACGCAAGGACGGTTATTTGTTTTAGAGCAAAGCCACATTGAGCTATCTACTGTGTCCCCCGTGGGGAACAGAAACCCAGATGTTGTAAGTTCGTGAACTTATCGCTGTCCCACCGGGGAATATCTCTGGACGATGAAAAATGCAAACTGTGGGTTTGAAATTTTGAATCAGTTTCTCACTTCATTCAGTATCACTTATGTTAGGTAAATAAAATTAGTTTATTATGAAATGAAACACTTTTCATAATCTATATTTACTTTTGCTTATCCTCAGTTTCTGAAATAACAATTTTTGTATAATGTTATTATTTAGTCATTCATTTTAAGTTCAACCCTCCCCCCCCCCCTCGTGACACAGCGGCATGTCTTCGGCCTTACAACACTAGAAACCGCATTTTGATACCAGTAATATGGGCAGAGATGCACAGCCCATTGTACAGATTTATTGTTTAACTACAAACAATATTGACTTCAGTCATTCTTTCATAATTTTTTGTTAGTTTAGATTCAGTTGTGTTTTGTTATGCACATTGAAACTACGCTAAGCTTGTCGAAAAATAGCTTGACGAAAATATTTTTATAATTTAGATTGTTTACTTATACTATCTAGAAAATAATTTTTTTTTCTAGAAAGCTTTTTCTTAAATGTTTACAGTTGCAGTTTGAAAATGATCCCAATCTCTTTTTTCATATTGCTATGTTCAATTCACACTGTCAGTGCAGTTAACTGAACACTAGATGGCGTGAGATATAACGATTAGATTATCTACAAAAATACGAAATGTTTTACTTGCAGAATTTTAAATTATTTGTACCAAAGCTGTCGTAGAAGTTTCACACAAGTAAGTAATTCGGATATTATTTGTTATATTCTGATCATATGCGCAGCCTATGCGATGTATAATAAATTTTCATTTATGTCCTAATAAAATTAACATTCAATAAAAAAATTATAATATTAAATTTATGAACAACAATAACAAATTAAAAAGAAGAAATATAATCAATATAGCACCGACGGATCAGTTTAAGAAAATATGCGAAAAAAAAAGAAAAAAACTGATTTCGGTAGTTTCTTTCAGATCACACTTATGCCTGTATTTACAACTGCTGGTTTTTTTGTTTTTTTTTCAAGAAAAATCACATAGAATATATTACAACTCCACATAGTGCAATAATAACAATACAATTCATGAAATGTTTTCCTTCAGTTAAGTAGACAATTTATCATCGGATTCTGGAAAATCGATCGAAAATTCCTAGACGTACTTAATATAGAAAATCTGAATACTTGTGAAAGGGATTGGACAATTTGTCTTTGTATGTTTACGCATTACACGCCTTACAAATATCGTATAGATGGCTGGCGCTGCTAAAGTTATTTCAGTTTTTGCACGGGGATGAAAAAAAATTCGTAATTTATTTGATCTTTATTCCGTAAAGATAAGAGCGCTTATTTATTGAAAGCCTATTATTATTATTATTTAATACTGACTAATGCAGATTACACCAGCCGTCACAGGTTTACTTTAAGAGTGCTTGGATGTTTTCGTTCGATTATTGTTTTGTGAATTCAATGTCTGTCTGCAAGAGCCTAAAATACCGGTGGAAGTTTCGAAGGTCTTATGGGAAAGTAATAAGCTAGACAACTTGATCCAAACAAAACCTTATTTTCTTTATCAACTACGAGCTGAACCCCTGGAGGGCTCTTATTAACCTTCTTGTAAACCGATGGTTGACGGTATTGGCCGAAGTTTTGTGGTGACTACAAACAATGCCAGGAAAACTTTGAGGTCTACTCGAAAAACGATGATTAATGTACATATTTCGAATTAATCTGCGAACTTCGGTTCGAACTACTTATTATATTCTATACGTGTCTGCTATAGAATAGTGTTTACAGTCACCATTAAGCAGCTTTAAATGAATTTTTGTTTTAAAATATTTTAAATTAACTATGCAATACCTACGTGTTGTATACAAGCACATTTGACTTTTGTAACGCACATAGCATAAGACTCTATGAAATACCATATGAAAATAAACTAAGCCTGACGAAAATGCTTATCAAGTTAATTGGTACTGAAGTTTCAGATCTCCTTCTTTCATACGTTGGGAAATGTTTATATTAAAACTTTTCGATTACTTATTGGACTAAAGAAAAAAAAATCAAACTTTGCCAGACAATAGTTTGACGATTCTTTTTCTTCACGTACCAGCCTAAGCCTATGGCTAGTTTTTATATTATATAATTACTTTAATCAAGTAAAAACCCAACAATGTTTTAAAGCAAGTTTCAATATATCAGATAGCTGGGATCAAACCACAGTCAAAATATAAAGAGAAACTTTTAATGTAAGAATAAAGAACAGACACTATTATGTTTCGATAAACCCAAAATGTACAAGGTGTCCCAAAAGTCTGGACTCATAAGGAAAATACACAATTTGTCTTTAATTAATTTATTTATTATTCAATTCCTGGTATACTGTGCCATCAGGGTATTACCTTTCATGATGTATGTACAAGTGACATTAGAAAGGTGTTCGTTGGACTTTAAGAATATAATGAATATCTTTCCTATGGGTCCATAGAAAGGTATTTGTTGGACTTTAAGAATATAATGTATATCTTTCCTATGGGTCCATAGAAAGGTATTTGTTGGACTTTAAGAATATAATGTATATCTTTCCTATGGGTCCAGATTTCTGGGATACCCTGTATATGAAGCTGTGTTGAAAAAAAAAGTATAATTTGTCATCAGACTTTGATACTTCGAACATATGTTAGATAAACTAAATCAAAGAAATTTAAACGAAAAATTAATTACTATTTTGGTTAGTTTATTGGGCTCTCTTTTCATTTGTTCTTCTTCGTTTGGAAATCATCAAATAAAAATAATTCTACCAATAAACAAAAACTAATCTGTTTTTAGGCGCAAAACTACACTATGGGTTGTCTGTGCTGTGCCCACCGTGGATATGGAGCTCCAGAATTTTAGTGTTAAAAGTCCTCAAGTTTATGCTAAGCCACCAGGGGGCGGGAGCAGGCGAGACTGCCGTTAGTAACTTCAATTGTGTAACTTATTTAACTATTCTCCTCCATCACCGCCAAAAAAAAATTAATATCTTTTTTTTAACTATCAGTAGCCAGATTGCGAGTTTTGTTTATTGAACGTTTAAAAATACACTCCATACAAAACATAAATCTTTAACTTTTTCCTTTCAAAATAGGAAACACCTCTAGATCTGTATCTGTATGATAATTAATGAGTCGAAACCTTTTTAATGCGTATACGTATAGGTGATGAATTGATATATATATTTATTGTATTATTATAAGGTTTCCTTTTCGCTAGGATTGGTTAAGTTTCTAACAGAGAATTGGTTTTGGTTTAATAAATACACTTTCGTCTGTTTTAGCATGTGATTGATAAGAATATGCCATTACACTTCTTAAGATTATTTTAAGTAGAATATCAAGCTTATATTAGAAGTTGAATATAATGAAATTACTTAGGCTTTGTTTATTTATTACGGCTTTATAAAAATCTGAAAAAATATAATGTTTACATAATGTTTGTTCAAACCGAGTAGTAACATCCCTCAGGTTTTTAGTAATGGTTAGTATCCTATACAACCACCTAAATCCATTTAATAATTAATTATCATTTCATGATTACTAGATTAACGACTTAGTATCTAGCAATACAAAAATTAACAAATTATTAATTAGTTTATAGTAATACAAAATTAATTAATTAGTAATTAGTACCTATTAATACAAGATTAACTAATTAGTAATTAGAATTAGTGATCGCATAAACTACTAACCCTTGACAACGACTGATACTTGATCGCATAATCTTAACAAAGTGTACTTAATCTTTCAATTTGGCTGTTGTTTTTCATTAAATCACTTTAGAGAATTGTTAAATATGCCTCGAAAATAGTTGACAACTTTGTTCGTCTGTTTTATGCTAAAAAGCACATGAAAAGTAAACAACCACTAGAAAGACTAGCTTTTCAGTCAATATGTTTATATTAACCCCCCTCGTACAAGATATTAAACACTTGTATCTGTCCAAACAGAATTTATGGTTTAAGTAATATTTGTGTAATACGTATACCGACCAATCTAATTTTTGCTTTTTAGTTAATTATTATAAAGCATATGTAGATATATATTGTGTCCACTTTGGTAATCAAAGAGTTGATTCAGGACACTCGAGTAGTCATACCGTACTTGCTACTATTCCTTGTTGTCCTCCAGATTAAAGTTCAGAGGCTGTTTTTCATTCTTAGACAACGTCAGTTGCTTTAGGACTGTTAGATAAATGTAAATATATATTGTGTCCACTTTGGTAATCAAAGAGTTAATTCAGGACACTCGAGTAGTCATACTGTACTTGCTACGATTCCTTGTTGTCCTCCAGATTAAAGTTCAGAGGCTGTTTTTCATTCTTAGACAACGTCAGTTGCTTTAGGACTGTTAGATAAATAAATATAAACTCATCTGCACAATAGCTATATTTTTTAACTAGCATTGCCTAGGCTCAAAGCATGTCAAATAGTCTTATTTTATATTTCTTCTACTGTTGTTGTTATTTACTTGAAGACTTCGTGTTTGCTTCAGTTTAATACACTTTCCTACGTACATCTTCATAAAGTTTACGAATTTTCAATAATACCTTGTCAAAAGACAGGCGAGAGCTATTTTAGACGTTTTGTAATGTGAAGTTAATATCATATTGTCAAAAATGATAACGTACCAGAAAAGAAGGCATTTTATGTTTCTGGCTCGCAGTAAAATCGATTTTCTCGAAGATATTCACCCATATTAATCACATGCTGAATATGTCGAACCTACTTTTACAGTAGAAGAACATTACTGCTGAACAGATGCACCACTTTTCAGTCTCACTAGAAAGTCCTAGCTACATCAGTAGAGAAATATTATTGATCATTGGCTGGTCTTATCGACAATCAAGTACACGAGAAGGGAAGGGAACTGTTGTGAGCTATACATAACAGAGATTATCGATGATGTCTGTGTGTTTTTCTCTTGTTTATAAAGTATCGTTTTGCTTGAATAAAATGTGGCGAACTGAAAGATGCCTATATCATCAGCTTTGTACGTTCTCAGGCAGAACTTCTAAACTTTTTGCTTGGGCATCCATATATAATGAGAAATGTGAGAATATCCAGTTGGTTTTGTTTTCCATTACATGTGCATTCATTTCGCGTGGGCTCTTACGATTTCTGTGTTCGTAGTCTATTTCTTACGTGTTGCGTTAAAACTTAATATAAGTTAAACAGTTATTGCGCGTGTGATAATTTAAATTTAGTTAGCTATATGCTCCAGTAATAGCTTTGATATTTTATATAACCTCCATTGCAAATAATGGCTGGAATTATCAGGTGTTGTACTTAAATCATACTTAGTTATTTGGAAAATAAAAGGTTTGAAATCAAATAATTTACCCAAGTAACTGAAAATGGTTTCGTACTTTAAAAAATATATTTGTCTCTCTCAAGTGGTATTTTTTCTTGCTTATAAAGCCTGGGTTTTCTTCATTCTAGAACAGGATGTGTGGTAATTCTCTTCATAATGATCCTAGCAAGATATATCATAGCCTTTCCACCAAAAACTGGTTACGTGGTAGTCTCCTCCGGAAAAGAAAAATGGGGGATAACCATTCTCTACAATGGATCTCTAGCCACGTATAAATTAGTTTATGCTACTTCAAGCTTATCTCGTTAGACGAAGATCGATACCAACGTAATTTCAATTTTAACAATGTTATCGTAATTGTAAACATTTAAACGTTCTATAGTTTTAAGAAAAAACTGGTTCTCCTGGTCACGTCTTGTAGCCATAAGCTAAATACAAAGTTATGTGATCTTCTGTTTCTTTGTCGAGTGTGCTCACCATATTTTTCTCTTTTCTTGTATTGCATTTACTCTAAATTCGTCGATATGTTTCTTTTTTTTCTCAGCGATAATAAATATTTATATAAATATATTATTTTTATTCATCAAAAGTAACTTAAAAAAATGTTATAGATGCTAAAGATTGGACACTTTTGATATACTTTTTTTCTTTACTAACTAACATAATAATGGCTGGAGACGGCTTAAATGGGTAATGAAGAAAAACTTTAGTATAAGCTTAACATGACAGCAAATGTACAACGTTTCGACAATGATGACAAAACCTTGTCGAAACGTTGTACATTTG
>NW_013666242.1:50340-82046 GCF_000517525.1 Limulus polyphemus
GTTCCTCGTCATCGAATTTAACTAACATAATATTGTGTTTAGTCCTAAAACACTATGTTGATATATATTTAACACTGTCTTAATATTGTTTAAGACATAATATATTCACAGGGCGTGCTATTGTTCTATGACCTTTTGTGGTTTGCCTGTCATTCATAATTGAGATTACATATTATCAATTGTAATTATTATTAGAGATGTTATCGACTTTTGTGATAGAAGTTTACATAATAACTTTAATAAGCCACTTGCCCCCAGTGGCATAGCGGTATGTCTGCAGATTTACAACGCTAAAAACCGGGTTTTGATACCCGTGGCGGGCAGAGCACAGATAGCCCATTGTGTAGCTTTGTGCATAACTACAAACAAACAATAAGCCACTTTTGTTTAACTTAAATAATATATATATTATCCAGACTGCGACATGTAGTTTTTAATGTCTTAAAAGGAGAAAATAAACTAAATAAGATAGACAGTAGGTACAAACCTTCAGAAATAGTGTCAATAAAAATGGTCTCTTTTACTTGCAAGTGTTGTTTTCTCGCGCTGATGAAATTTCTTTAACAATTTTCCTCTTCCTCTCGTCCATATATATTCATTTCTTATCTTATTCATAATTTATATATATCATATATGTTTGGTTTCTTTACATATTTGCTTATTAGTTTTTAGTATATCCTTACGTAAAATTAGATGACCAGAACAAAAACATAGAAAATCTTCCTGAATCCTTTGCTAATAATTTTATTTTTAATACGCCTTTCCCTGGTGCTGTGTATCGTCTGACTGGTTAACAAAAACCTGCAAACGAAATTACAAATAATACAGTTTTGTTCTCTCTGACTTGAAATACATATTTCCATTATTAACAATTCATAAAAACTGAACATTTCTATTTCGCTGTTTCGTTTCTATGTGTTTTATTTCTGGTCTCCATAAATTTTTAAACTTTGTTTATTTTCTTTCGAAAACTTTTTAAACTCTTGTTTGTTGTTTTTAGAAGTTTGTCTCAGAAGGATATTAAAATTCTAAAATATCCCAAAATTTTTTATATGCAAAATATTTAGACTCCTTGCAACTAACTCACTACGTTATAAGGCTTATTTATCACTATAATTACAATATAGTTTTATTTCAGCTTTTTTTCCTCGTTTTTATCATGAACTACGGTAGTGGTTCATAATAGGGATCGACCATTTGTTCTTCTATATTATTACTTAACATTGTTCCGCCAGCCTACAGCAAAATGGCTATGAGTATTGTAATAAAACCTTAGCAATATTACTAAACACATTATTGCGCATTGTGTAGGGTAATTTTTAAGTATATTTGACTACCTAGCAAATAATAGCGGCTGTATAACTGTTGACACCTAACCGTTTTAACGTAGTCTGTGGTTTAGATGGACCGCTATAATCTACTACATGTATACATATATAGCTGCGTGCAGGCTATGGATGTAATTTAATGTTTATATGGTAGGACTGACACATGTACCATGGCAATTATTAACGTATTGTGTCAATTGTATTGATGTCGCATAACATGTATTTATGTATAAGGTTGCTCTTTCGAACATGACGCTGCTGACAGGATCACGGTTTATTTTTACCAGTGCATTATCGATTTCGGCCATGTTACACAAACGTCTGAAACATTATACAAACGTCTAGTATGTCTGCTACAACAGAAATGTTTAAGACGTAGTTTAAAAGATAACACCGAGCTCATTTTCGCGCATCGTATCGGCAATCGCGGTGATGGCTGATGGTAAGAGTCGAATTATAGCCAACACTGCGTGATTGCGAATTTTATAGATACTGCAGATAGAGTAGTCATCTTCGAAACTGACTATAAGGAGTTGCAAGAATCATGTAAGCAGGAAATGGAGAAAATGATGGCGATTGTAGGCGAAAGTGAGGCAGACATTTTGTAGCTATATATTTTTTTTAGAAAATATTTAGTTTCAGATAAACTATACAGCAACGACGGCCCACCAGAGTTTAAGGTCGTAACAGTGGAAGATGGTTGTAGAAGTTTCACGATCCAAACACTATCAGAAATGAAGGAGAGGAAGGTATATTAATATAATCAATTTATAATTGTTAATTAACACGTTTTCAACCTTGTAGAGTGAACAGAATGTCACTGTAAGAGGAATTCTGACAAGCTGCAGCAAAACTGTGATCGGCCATACTATGGCCAGAAGAGAGGAGGAGGAAAAGGGAAATATAACACGTATAAGAAATGTTAAAAATGCTTATTTGTATACATATCCTATTATATTAGAGCACATTGTCTTATAATTGCATTGAATATAAATGCATGCATCTATACAACGGTGAAAAAATTCATATGGCTATCTATATATACTGCTTCAGAACTTAAAAACAAACAAACATAAAGCTTGTATGTATATATATATACATGCTAGCCAACATGAACTGCATGTGCATCTATGTATAAAACCTATGCGGTTACAAAATCCAGTCCATGCAACATTCCAGTATAGTTCAGTAGTCCCTTCAGTCCAGTATTTACAGCCTCTCCATACAGCTACAGAGTATGAATATAGTAGCTATATATATTTTACAACATATATGTATACACATAACATATGGTATGCGTCATAGTGATCATACATGCAGTACCACTATCAATGATAACATTGTAGCAATGATATCAGGAACAATAGCCATCCAATCTGCATGAAGCCAATCTAAAGGTTGTCATTGTTTCCCGAGAGAGTTTCATACACCAACTACGTATTTCATTAAACTAAACTGTTTCATATAAGACGGTGTTGTTATTATACGTAATGGACATAAATAAAAACTAAAGTAACATGATTATTAAATATTGTGAATTTAAAAAGGGGGATTAGGGATCTTCACAGAAATACAGAAACAAGATAGATAGCTTAAAGTGAAAATTTAATCGAATAAAAAGTAAACAGGCAAATTTAAGGTTTGATATATATACTGTTGGCATTATTTCCTCAAGCTATAAATCCATATTTTGACTCTCCAAGACATTACAGCTTTTAGACATGGAGTCAAAATAGAGACTTGTAGCTTGAAGAAATAATATCAACACTAGTCCTATGTCTCAAATCTTAGGCTTGTTTGCTTACTTTTTTTTGCGATTTATATGTATTGGGATTTATAGCTTGAGGAAATAATGCCAACACTAATATATCAAGCCTTAACTTTGCCTGTTTACTTTTTTTCGATTAAATTTTCACTTGAAGCTATCTATCTTGTTTCTGTATTTCTTTAAAGATCCCAAATAACAAATATTTTTAAATAACAGTTTTTAATAATCCTGTTACTTTAGTTTTGGTCTTTGTGTTTAGTTAATAAATATGATTAGTTGTTATTTGTATTGGTCATACACAAATAAATAATATCATTACACACACTGAGGATTTGTATGAAGTTTAAGCCCAAAGCTACACAATGGGCTATCTGTGCTCTACCCACCAAGGGTATTGAAACCCGGTTTCTAGCGTTGTAAGTCTACAGACTTCTCGCTGTGCCACTTGGGGGCACACACATATTGGGATTTTCAAACGTTATCAGGTTTTAAAAAATAAAACCAAGTTTGTTTGTTTGTTTTATTATTAATCGCAATGCTACACAATGGGCTCTTTGTGCAGTGCCCACCACAGGTATCGAAACCCGATTTTTAGTTTTACAAACCTCCAGACTTTTCGCTCAGCCACGGGGTGGGAGCTATAGAACTGAGGTAATCCAGTTGAACTGTGAATAAAGCAAAATTCTGAATAAATTTCAGTAATGCTCCACTAACGTTTTGGGTAAAATTAATAAAAGTAAACCCTAGATAATCTCATCAATAAAATAAAATAACTTTAGAGTACAGTATGTTTTGATTATGACAAACATATAGCTATAGAGCCGAGATGATGAAAAAGGAGATGATTTTAGATTATAGTAACTTTTAATTAATATGAAAGTACAATTTTAGGCTCTAATGTCTTGAAGATCCTGTAATATTGAGCATGTATACTGTGTTGTCTCTAGGGCTAGGGGTAATCAGCAAGTGTAAAAGGTTAGATTTAAATTCCTGTTATTACAAATAAATGCAAAATGAATATTTAAAAGAAACAACACTGCTTAGAAGCCCCCCAATGGCACAGCGGTATGTCTACGGACTTACAACGCTAGAAACCGGGTTTCGATACCCGTGGTGGATGCAGAGCACAGATAGCCCATTGTGTAGCTTTGTGTATAACTTCAAACAAACAAACAAAACACTCTTAGAAAGGGATAATTCCAAAATAATTTAATAAGAATTCCATAGGCTTTAAAGTCAATGGGATTATTTTAAAAAACATTACAAATAATTAATGCAGACAAACAACGTTTAGAGGATGAAAATATTTTATCTATGACTCATCGAGCGCTTTGAGATGCACTTACTCTATCATCAGCGAAGTGTGAAAAAAAAGCTGTGTCGATACATACGTATAAATAAGGTAAATTCTTAATGGTAATGGAGAAAAATGAAGCTTAGAAATAACACAAAAATCGAGATACTTTAAAATCCCAGTTGAGATGGTCTTGAACCTCCGCAAAAGTAGTCTTAGAGACGTGACTAAACACCTTTAACGTCTATCAGATTTAATCTCAGAGTATAGTATGGATTGCCTTATATCTAAATAGTAATACTGATATAATATAGTAAAGATGTCGAAAGAGCCCAATGGTAGCCTTAGATTTCTGAAGAGTTCGCCTTTGAGTCCAGTACAGATGACCTTAGTCCAGCAAAAATGGCCTTGAATGATACAATTGAAATGACCTACGTTCAGTAGATATGGTCTTAGAGTTCACTGTAAGTGGCCATGGAGTTTAGTAGTGGTGGCCTTACTACCAATAAGTTATGGCTGTAAGTCGTGGATCCACATATACTTTGAACGGAACTTTAAAACTTGTTTAGAACTTCATAATAGCATAATACAATTTTATTTTATATTTACTTAGCTATATACGTGTAAAATTAGACTTACCTTTGATACCAGGTAAAATCATAGTAAATTTCCTGTGCTAAAAATATCTTTAAAAAAACATTACGTTTGAACATTTATTTAGTGAACCCTTTGATCACATATTAATACACAATTGCATAAAAATTTATACAACAGACCTGACACTTTTATTCAATCCAAAACACATTTAGTTATGTAAAAATTATTCATATTATATAGTCGTAAAGCACAGAAATAGGTATATATATATATGTATATGCAAGAGAATGTTATGAAGAAATATTTACATATTATTTTCTAATCACTGTAAATAAAGGTATAAATTTACTTTATCTTTTCCTGGTGGTAGATTGATTACATAATATTCTAGATCCCGTGCTACCATTGGAACTGCTTCCTCCTTCGTCGATGGTCATCATTCTGATGTCCATGATTACGTAATGCTACCTTACACCGTAAGTTTCATTGTAACAATGTCTAACAAAGCAAATCTTAAACTACACATTTTAACATACTTTCCACAAACCAGTCCTCCAATACCATATATAAACAAACTAGCGGGACTTGACTCGAGCGAATTTCACAGGTCTCTGGTTCAATGGGATTACTGGTTTCCAGTTTATTCCTCATTAACTTCGAGATGTGTCTGCAAGCTTGTGATTCATTCTCAACTTCAAATATGTGTTTATCATCTTGTTAATATTACACACTGAGATATGATAAACGTTATACTAATGTTGTTTTTCTTTCCGTAACCATAACCTACCTTCACTTTATGAACGACGTAGGTCCTACTTCTGGCTCAGGTAGTATGGTTTTCAATACCCTTGCTGTCATAAACGTTCTGCTGTACAACTTTCTCACCAACCATGAAAAACTACATATTCCTTCTCCAAGATATCATCTCCTTTGGCCCTACACTGTTTAAGAATCTCGCGATACGAATATTGTTTCTCTGAACTGGCTGAGTCTACTCGTGATAGTGTTACACATCGAATGGTTGGAAAGTCACTGTGAACCAGATATTCCAGTGCTACATATGTCACTCTCAGCAACAAAGCTTTCACGTGTGACGACACTGTGTTAGCAAATTTTTCTCATAAAGTACGATTAACACTGTGTAGATTGTTTGTTTGTTTTTGAATTTCGCGCAAAGCTACACGAAGGCTATCTGCGCTAGCCGTCCCTAAGTTAGCAGTGTAAGACTAGAGGGAAGGCAGCTAGTCATCACCACCCACCGCCAACTCTTGGGCTACTTTTTTACCAACGAATAGTGGGATTGACCGTCACATTATAACGCCCCCACGGCTGAAAGGGCGAACATGTTTGGTGTGACAGGGATTCGAACCCTCGACCCTCAGATTGCGAGTCGAGTGCCTTAACCACCTGGCCATGCCGGGCCCACAGTGTAGAAGTGATAGAAATATGTAGAAAAATCATATCAAAATGTATAAGTTCACATGAGGTAGCAAACTCATGCGATGATTAGCTAATAACTGCAGTTTCGAGAATTGTCAATAATCGTCCAGTCGGTCATATTGGCTTGACTGTCGGAGATGGATTGATACAGTTTGTGGTTCTTATGGGTTTGATTGTGGGAGATCGATTCATACAGTTTCTGGTTCAATATGATTCTGATAATGGGAGAGGGATTGATACAGTTTGGGGTTCGATATGGTTTTGAGTGTGGGAGATGGATTGATGCACTCTGTGGTTCTATATGGGCTTGAGTGTGGAAGATAGATCGATGCAGTTTGTAGCTGTATATACATTTGACTGTGGGAGATGGATTGATACAGTTTGTGGTTCTATATTTGGTTTGAGTGTAGGGGATGGATTGATGCAGTTTCTAACTGCAAATGAGTTTGAGTGTGGGAGATGGATTGAAACATTTCGGGGATTTATATGGATTTGAGAGTGGGAGATGGATTGATACAGTTTGTGGTTCTATATTTGGTTTAAGTGTAGGGGATGGATTGATGCAGTTTCTAACTGCAAATGAGTTTGAGTGTGGGAGATGGATTGAAACATTTCGGGGATTTATATGGATTTGAGAGTGGGAGATGGATTGATACAGTTTGTGGCTCTATATGGGTTTGAGTGTGGGAAATGGATTGATAAAGTTTGTAGTTGTATATACGTTTGAGTGTAGGAGATGGATTGATAAAGGTTGTAGTTGTATATACGTATGAGTGTAGGAGATGGATTGATAAAGTTTGTAGCTGTATATACGTTTGAGTGTAGGAGATGGATTGATACAGTGTGTGGTTCTATATGAGTTTGAATGGGGAGAAGGATTAATGCAGTTTGTAGCTTTATATGGGTTTGAGTGTGGGAGGTGAATGGATACATTTTGGAGTTTTATACTAGTTTGAGTGTGAGAGATGGATTGATACAGTTCGTGGTTTTGATTTTGGGAGATGGATTGATGCAGTTTATTGTTCTATATGGGTTTGAGTGTGGGAGATTGATTGATACAGTTTCTGGTTCTATATGGGTTTGAGTGGAGACATGGATTGATACGTATTGAGTTTCTATATTAGTTCGAGAGTAGGAGATGGATTGATACAGTTTGTGGTTGCCTGTGGGTTTAAGTGTGGGAGATGGATGGATGCAGTTTATGGTTTTATATGGGTTTGAGTGTGGAAGATAGATTCATGCAGTTTGTAGCTGTATATAGGTTTGAGTGTGGTAGATGTATTGATACAGTTCTATTGATATGGTTCTATATGGCTTTGAGTGTGAAAGATTGATTAATACATTTTGTTGTTCTATACTGGTTAGGGCGTGGAAGATTGATTGATACATTTTGTTGTTCTATACGGGTTAGGGCGTGGGAGATCGATTGATATAGTTCGTGTTTGTGTATGGGTTTGAATGTGAGAGACTGATTGATACAGTTTGTAGCTGTATTTAAGTTTGAGTGTGGGAAATGGACCGATATATTTTTGAGTGTTATATGGGTTTGAGTGTGAGAGGAAGATTGATACAGTTTGTGATTCTGTATGGGTTTGAGTGTGAGAGATTGATTGATACATTTTGTTGTTGCATATGAGTTTATGTGGGGGATGTGGATTGCTACAGTTTGTGATTCTATATGGGTTTGAGTGTGGGACGTGGATTGATACAGTTTGTGATTCTATATGGGTTTGAGTGTGGGAGATGGATTGATACAGTTTGTACTTATATATGGGTTTGAGTGTGGAGCATGGATTGATACAGTTTGTACTTATATATGGGTTTGAGTGTGAGACATGGATTGATACAGTTTGTGGTTACATATGGATTTGAGTGTTGGAGATGGTCTGATGCAGTTTGTAGATGTATATGGGTTTGGGTGTTGAAGATGGACTGATATAGTTCGTGTTTGTATATAGGCTTGAATGTGTGAGATGGATTGATACATTTTGGGGTTTTATATGGGTTTGAGTGTAGGACATGGATTGAAATAGTTTTGAGATATTCATACACGCTTATACCTTTTCACATAAAATATATTTTGAGGCTATTTAGTTTTCCAACTAATATTAGCACTCGTATTTTCTTCTCAATTCGGTTTTAATATGGTAATTACTCAGCTTTTATCTTGACGTCAACGATAAAGTGTATACTATATTTCAGTTTGTATACTAAAACGTTATGTTTAAAATTAATTCAGAGAATAATTTACCAGTTTTTAAAAACAGAGACAAAAAATAATCATTCAAATCGCCAATATATTATAGGGGACTTACTGAATCTTCCTTAAATAACGGACTGTTAATATAATATATCTAATAAATTAGTCTTAAATTACGGATTCAAAATAACAAATGCTATAGGATATTTTAATAAGTCTTCTTTCAGTTATGGACGAACCACCACTGTTATTGCGAAATACTTCGTAAATCTTCATTAAATAACTTTCAAAACAACGTTATCAAGTTTAACAATATTAAAGGATCTATATTCAATGATTGTCAAGTATCCAACATTTTGTTACTGACTGTTGAACTCTCAAGTATTAAAGCAGTATGTGGGATAAGAAAAAATGAATTAATCTTGTACCACTGTGCATTACATACATAATGTATTTCTTTTACGTCAACACTTGATATTATGAGGCTATCTGTAGTAAGACCAGTTTATTGGAATAAAGCTTGAAAAATATAAGGTTAGGTGTGATGGTGTATGTTTCATAAGTTCTGAGTAGATTCTTTATTATAATCTGTAAATCTCTGCCTCAATCTTTATGGATTTTACTAAGATTGTTTTCATTTCACATATTATAAACCTTAATAGCTTTAAACGAGATCGATTTAATCTCAGAAGTTTCAAAACTTCATAAACTTTACTAGGACCATTTTATCTCACAACTTTGAAACGTTATAAGCGTTACTTAGATTAGTATATAGTTTATATCATTAAAACCTAATGAACTTTGTACCATGATTATACTTTAACTTCAGATTTTGTTCTGGGAAAGGCTAGCATGTGTATGTGATTATATATATGTGTGTATCTACGTGGTGTATGTGATTATATATATGCGTATCTACGTGGTGTATGTGATTATATATATGCGTATCTACGTGGTGTAAGTGATTATATATATATATATATACATGGTGTATGTGATGATATATATATATATATATAATCACATACACCACGTAGATACATATATATATAATCACATACACCACGTAGATACACATATATATAATCACATACACCACGTAGACACATATATATGCATTTACACAATGTATGCGATTACACAAACACACATATTTATACATATACATCACTCACAAATCTACATGTGATTTACATTGCTTCAACAAACCGCTATTGATCACTTTATAAAAACAATATATCGATTTGAAAACCAGTCTCAGCGCCAAAGGCCTTTGTTGGTTAGTCATTAATCATGTGTAAACGACTTTGTTAAGCTGTAATTAGTCACATTTATATCCACTAATATCATAGCGCTAAGGTCACACAAGAGAACCTGTTAAATAGATTACATTACACGTGACAGTCTACCTATATATATATATATGTGTAGAAATACCTCGAATCACGATACAGCCTGATAGGCATTGGTTTTACGAATTGCTATATTTTCCTAGCGTGATTGGGTTCAATTTCTTGGAATATTCCTTAATCATTCCATAGACTTTGAGAAGACCAAAAACTAAACCTCGCCATCAAAAATCACGGAAATACGGAATATTATTAATCTCGACAGAATATCCGTGCAAACAACGAAAGAACAAATCACACCTGTTCTATCATTCAAACTGAACTATACATTCAGCTTAAGGATAACAAAATCTTGAACCTCAGAAAATAGAAGCGAACTGGCAGTAGGAGAAAAGTTGATAACAGCAAAGGCAGATATTTTGAAACAAAATACACTTACATTCCTAACATAACCTGACATACTTGTTTATGTTTCCCTTCAATTTAATATTTCTGATTGTAAGATCTATCATTTCCCCGAAAGGGGGCTGAAAGCCGCCTGGAGGGATCACCAGTCTGAACAATTCGTACTACAATACAGTAGTGTGTTGTCTGTGATTCAGTTAGTAGACACTAAATTGACGTCACATAAGGGACGCGTAACGTTGAAATATGTAATGCTGTGACGTCAGTAAAATGTGCGCATGGCATTAATCAGGAGAACAGTTATGTACTCTGTGTAGGTTACAACACAGCTTGACGTATGAACTTCAAAAGCAATAAATAAAAATATTTGTTACTCTTAATTTGGTTTTATTTACTCTTAAAACAGAACACTTTCGGAGAAACCCTACAGACGTACATCTAGATCTAGATCATTAGATCATTATTTTATCGTTGCACAATATGTAATATCTACAAATATCATCATCATTTTTAAATGGATGAGTAAGCAGAGACATCTACTGGAACATTTTCTCCCCCTATACTTTATTTTGTACCATTTCAATATAAATATGTTAGGTTATTATACATTATAAGAAAATTAACATTCTATGCTATCACCATCTGGCGACAACTGATTTTGTGGAAAACCAATTAGCTATGCGTGCTTTATGATTAATCTATTTGTAATTAAAGCTAACTAAAAAAAATGTTTTGGCTTCAGTGAGCACATGTGCTATAACACTATAATATAATACTAGTAGCAAGAGATCCAATTTTGCTGTCATCGAATAAGGTTCGTTGTTTACTGCAGCGTGCTTTAGCCTGTTCACATACAAGTTTATATCATCTACGCATATAAAAAACATGAAGAATAAACTATGCCATGCACCTGGATAGAAAGATTCTATCTTGTAGCATTTCTGCTTGACAGAAACGTCTATAGTGGTTACAGAAAGACATCGGTTTGACGTCACACAATGCCTGCAGCTTATTGGCGAAGTCACGTTCTTGATATCTCTAATAATAGTTCATATGCCTTTAGGTTGAAAACCTCATTATAACAGGGCAGAACATGACATATCAATAACAGAGCGTAGACCGTCAACTGAAAGTATATATATATGCATGAACTAAAGAATGAAACAAAAACATGTTCAGGACAAAGTTTTCTCTGTTAAAGTAATTAAATACACCGCAACACCTACTCAATATAAACAATATTATGTAAATGAAACAATGGATAGGTAAATAGATAGACTAAAAAAAGCAATAAACACACACACACACAATGTTATTCACATTTTTTTCAGCCCCAGAATAAAAACTTTCCTGCGTGTCTGAGACACATAATTTTCCTTTACGCTTCAACCCGTGCGTGTGACGGGGAGGGATTGCAGTTTGATGTTTTGAAATACAAAATAAATGAAAGAAGTTTCAGTGCGTCGGGGAACTGAACAAATGGAAGAAAAACAAAAATATCTCACATGTTGAACAATTTTCTTATAAGGAAACCATCAGGTTTACTGTTGAGGAACAATGCTTTCTTTTTTAGCTTGAGACAGTAAACCAGAAATCATTGTTCCTCAACAGTAAACCGATATTTTGTAGCTTGAGACAGTAAACCAGAGTTCACCCAGTATTTAAAAATGGTTTACTTATAAGTGAAAAGCAACACAATGGGCTATCTGCGCGGTGCCCATCACGGGTATTAAAACTCGGTTTTTAGAGTTATAAGCCTTCAGACTCATCGCCGAACCACTGGAGGGGGTGTTAATAATGACAGAGAAGAGATACGGCAACCTTTGATTGCCTTCTCTATTTTGTAAGTGTTCATTTGATTACTCGGTGACAAAAATAAAAAATAAGAACAGAAACGTCTAACTGTCCAGTTTTAATCGTTGAAAAATTTCTCAATTCTCCATCAAAATCTTTAAACCGTAGGCGTGCTGATAATGTTTGGCTATAACCATTTTTTCAGAGGTAAAGATTTGGCATACACTGTTTGTTGATATAAGTGCCAAAAATTAAACGAATATTCATGTAATGTGTCAATATACTCAATGTTTTATACGAAGAGAAGTTTTAAGAAGTACATTTATTGATTTGCTTTTCTTCCTTCGGGATGAATTGATAATTAAAATGTTTAGGTTGTAAATACCAAATACAGAATTATACGTAATAAGTCAATAGAATGAAACTCTTTTTCGAGAATAATCCTAATTTGGTCTGAAAAATCATCAGTCAGTTCCCCTTCTACCTAAATCGGTATCACTTGATATCATCAGTCTGTTCCCCTTCTACCTGTATAGGAATCACTTGATATCATCATTCTGTTCCTCTTCTACCCATATAAGAGTCACTTGATATCATCAGTCTATTCCCCTTTCACCCCTATAGGAATCACTTAATATCATTAGTCTGTTCTCCTTCCACCCCTATAGGAATCACTTAATATCATTAGTCTGTTCCTCTTCCACCCCTATAGGAATCACTTGATATCATTAGTCTGTTCCCCTTCTACCCATATAAGAGTCACTTGATATCATTAGTTTGTTCCTCTTCTACCCATATAAGAGTCACTTGATATCATCAGTCTATTCCCCTTTCACCCTTATAGAAATCACTTAATATCATTAGTCTGTTCTCCTTCCACCCCTATAGGAATCACTTGATATCATTAGTCTGTTCCCCTTCCACCCCTATAGGAATCACTTGATATCATTAGTCTGTTCCCCTTCCACCCCTATAGGAATCACTTAATATCATTAGTCTGTTCTCCTTCCACCCCTATAGGAATCACTTGATATCATTAGTCTGTTCCCCTTCCACCCCTATAGGAATCACTTGATATCATTAGTCTGTTCCTCTTCACCCCTATAAGAATCACTTGATAAATTAGCATATCACAACGATCTAATTACTTTTTTAAACTCTTTTCTTTTGATTATATTATGTAAATATATGCCCACATCTAAAAGTTCCTGATTTTAGAGGTTTTAAGACGTATTAATATGTCATTCTTAACATGAATTAAAACAACTTATGGAAAATGAAATTATGACTTAAGTGCGCCTATAACACTTTTCGGTTTTATACGTTAGGTCCTCTGGTGGCTAAAAGATAAGGCTAATTCGGATTCAGACACAGAGCAGATAGCTTTGATTTAACTTATTTGGAATTTTGCGCAAAGTACTTGAGGGCTATCTGCGCTAGTCTGTTACCAACGGAAAGTGCGATTGACCGTTACATTATAATGCCCCACTGCTGAAAAGGCGAATATGTTCGGGTATGGGGATTCGAATCCGCAACACGTAGATTGCGAGACAAGTGCACTAACCACCCGGCCAGAAAAAGCCTTTGTACAGCTTTGCGCTAAAACTAACAACAATATTTCTACTTTAGACAATTTAAAACTGGGTTTTTTTTTTAACTTCAACATTAAAAATAAAACAAACTAACCGGATATTTTCGGGTTACTTTTTCTCATGTATTTTAACTAATTAATCCTTTATGTCCTGTTTAACCTGTGATTAATAGATAGCCTTTAGAATTAGCCTTTCTAGCAGCTAAGAAGAAAAATATATAATATAATAAGATAACTACAGAATTAATTTTTTTGCTCGTTTTGTTGTTGTTGTTGTTTACATTTTGTTTTTTTCTTTTTAGTTTGTCTCCTCGGTGGGTAAACGGTAAGTTTTAGAAGGCACAGTGCTAAGTTCCGGGGTTTGATTCCTCCCAGTGAACACAGATAGCTCATTGTGTAACTTTGCGCTTACCAACAAACAACATTTTGAGTTTGAAATAACAGTCTGTATTCTATGGCTAACATGTTTTGTGTTCACACGAGATATTATTTTAGAATATGTTACGGGTGTTTGATTTTTGTATTTGTTTTTGGATATTCGCCCAAAGATACACAAGGGATATCTGCGCTAGTTGTCTCTAATTTTGAATTGGTAGACTTAGAGGAAAGGCAACTAGTCAACAGCATCCACCGCCAACTCTTGGGCTGCTCTTGTCTGACCTAATAATGGGATTGACAGTCACTCTTATGTCACACCTATGGCCCCAAAGTGCGGAGCGTGTTTGTTTTAGCAATAATGGGACACATACCATGAAACTGCAGACATAAAAAAGTTTGAGGGAGTAAACAGTACGCTTTTCTTAAGTTAAGAAAAAGTAATTAAATAATAATTAGGCTTAGACGATTGTATTATATGTGTTACTTACCCAGGC
Organism: Limulus polyphemus; assembly: GCF_000517525.1. Lineage (NCBI taxonomy): Eukaryota > Metazoa > Arthropoda > Merostomata > Xiphosura > Limulidae > Limulus > Limulus polyphemus. The sequence continues at coordinate 64,979 of NW_013666242.1, forward strand.
AACGAATGTTTTCCTGCTTTAGAAAGCGCATAAACTTTGGATTTCTTGACACAAAATGATGTGAGAAAACTTTAATTAGGTTTTTTTTTTCAAGTGAAATTACCATAATGGTCGCTTTTGTAGAATTTTTAGAATTCTTCTTTGTTACGAATAATGACATTCGATTTCAGACAACTGGAAATTGTTTCGAAACAAGTGAGAAAACTATAATCGTTTAATGGCAACAAAACTGCTTTTGTTTTCAATCTGCTTACTGCTCTGTAAATGTTCTTTATGTTTTTTATTTCGAGAGGGTTGGGGGGAGAGGTGTTGAAAGAAAACAGGAGCTATAGTATTGAGCTGAAACGGTTCCTAGTGGCTTCAAAACAAAGATAATCAACTAAGGTTGTAAAGATAAATTTAACTTTCCGCAAGATAACAGTTTTTAAAATAAACTATTATTAACCATCTTTTCAAGCATGTTAGTTCAATACAACCGTTACTAACTGGATAGATTATAGTTCACATTCATTATTTACCGGAAGATATTTATGGCGGGAAATACATACATTAAACGCACATCCTCAATTAGCATTTCGCTTGCAGGCAAGTGTGAAGAATCTTGACACCCTCTAGTGTAACTAGAAGGCATTACACAATTAATCTAAAAGTATTAATTAATATCTTCGCAGTTATGATTATCACGCCGATGAATAACTGTATGTTTAATATTAATAACTCAGTCTGAAAATGTAATTTCACGTTTCGTATTTAAATATAATCTTCGGAGCCGTTTTGTTGAAAATGTACAGTTAAGATTAATTGTTTAATTTAAAATAATTGTTTAATATTTTATTGTAGACAACTTAATATATATATATATATATATATATTTTACTTAAGCCTTATATAATCCTAAAAAGTCACATTATACACGTAATATTGTATATTGTTGAGACATTAAATGAATAAGCACAAAACCTCTCGTGAACCTCTTTTTTTTATCGGAAATCTATAATTTATTTTATTACATACTGCAGTAAAAGACGTAAATAAACTTACAATATTTATATTCTTATTCAAAAGTAGATTTTAATTTTACTCTGAAATCTTGAATGATAGTAAATCTATATAAAAAAATTTCAAATAATTATCGTTTTTATAAGTCAAATTATAAACGCGAAATCTTCTGAATATTTTCATTGAAAGAGGTAGATAAAGATGGCCAGTACAATATGTAATCACGGTAACACCATTCAATCACATTTTTTGGCTCTGAAACGTTTTGGATTTAATGATTCTCGGAAATTTAAATAATATAAATTTTCATTGAAAGAGGTAGATAAAGATGGCCAGTAAAATATGTAATCACGGTAACACCATTCAATCACATTTTTTGGCTCTGAAACGTTTTGGATTTAATGATTCTCGGAATTTAAATAAACTAAAATCGTTACCCGCATTAGGATAACCTCTGTGAACAAGAATAACTGACAAACATTTTCTTATACTTCAAAATGCATTTAAACTGAAAGTTTAAGCTGTATCCTTTCAGACTGGAATGTTTTTTTTAGGTTTTTAATTGTTTCACCGCTTTTTAGATTGGGATTTTCTTTTTGTTTTTGGATTTTTAATAATTTTACCACTTTTCAGACTGGGGTGTTTTTTAAGTTGTTTTACCACATTCCAGACTGGGATTTGGAGTTTTTAAAATAATTTTACCACTTTTCAGACTGGGATGCTTTTTTACCACTTTTCGGTTGAATAGTCCCAATTACGCCTGTTTCAAAATACGATTATATTTTTACTTGTGGGCTAGTCATGTCCTGGTGGTTAGGGCTCTCGGCTCGCAATCTGACGGTCGCGAATCCGAATCCCGTCCCCAAATATAGTTGTTCTTTCAGCCGTGGAGGCATTATATTGTGACGATCAATCACATTTTTCGCTGGTAAAGACTGGCTAAGGAGTTGGCGATAGGTGATGTTGACTAGCTGCCTTCCCTTTAGTTTATCACTTCAAAATTAGGGTGATGTTGACTAGCTGCCTTCCCTTTAGTCTATCACTTCAAAATTAGGGTGATGTTGACTAGCTGCCTTCCTTTTAGTCTATCACTTCAAAATTATGGTGATGTTGACTAGCTACCTTCCCTTTAGTCTATCACTTCAAAATTATGGTGATGTTAACTAGCTGCCTTCCCTTTAGTCTATCACTTCAAAATTATGGTGATGTTGACTAGCTGCCTTCCCTTTAGTCTATCACTTCAAAATTATGATGATGTTGACTAGCTGCCTTCCCTTTAGTCTATCACTTCAAAATTATGGACGGCTAGAGCAGATAGTTTTAGAGTAGCTTTGCGAGAATTTAAAAAACAAACAAACATTTCTACTACTGAGTGTTTCTTGTTCTTCTATGATTGTTTATTGTTCTTCTACTGAGCGTTTCTTGTTCTTTTACTGATTGTTTATTGTTCTTCTACTGAGCGTTTCTTGTTCTTTTACTGATTGTTTCTTCTTCTTCTACTGAGTGTTTCTTGTGCTTCTACTGAGTGTTTCTTGTTCTTCTATTATTGCTTCTTGTTCTTCTACTGAGTGTTTCTTGTTCTTCTACTGAGTGTTTCTTGTTCTTCTATGATTGTATCTTGTTCTTCTATGATTGTTTCTTGTTCTTCTATTGAGTGTTCCTGATGCCGATTTTATTCTCCAAATGTTTTCAAACGGTGTTATGTGGAGTTTTCCTAAACGTTCGAAAATTGCCCTATCTTCTTTATTCTACTAGATGTTCCTAAAGTTCCAAAACTTTGTCTTCGTCTGTTGAGAACTTTAAATGTCATTCCTTTTTCTACTGATTGTTCCTAAAGTATCTTTATGTTTACTGAGAAATATTAAATACATATCGTTTTAGTCACTTTGCATTTCTAATGGGCATACAAACAGAACAACCTGATTATATGTTATCATCTCCTACCACTAATCTTGAAAATCATTTTGTCTTCTGTTAGCGACCATTTAAGAAGTAGTTTTTCATTTACTATCGAATGTTCCAGCAAGTTTTACTTCTCCTTAGTTTAAAAATCACTTTATAATTTTCTCGAAATGTTCGAAAGCTTAGTTTGTTCTCTAAGCAGGGATTTTCAAATGTGTGCTAACCAATAGGACGTGATATGCGAATCACTTATTTTTCAAACTTATTTTGAAAAGGTAGTTCCAATTATATTTAAACAATTGATGCAGAGCTGAAAGAATTGGGTTATGAAAATTTCAAGTTTAACCAGATGAACACTTTTGTTCACTATGTCTTCATCGAGTCTTCATTTTCACAGACCAACATTAAACTGACTATGTTATCTTGAGACACAATAAACCACTATTTGTATACACACATATATATAATGTCGATGTCATGTTTTAAAATTTTGAAAACAAAGAAAAATATTTTATCGCTTCTTATCATAAGAAACTTCGGTAGTTTCGATGATAAAAACATTTAAATCTTTTCTCCTTACTTGTAGTTATGGAGCCTTCAAACTCTGGATTAAAGATTCTGTAGTGTATTAGACTGTGCATGATAAAACCATGAATCTGTTCGTGTCAATGAGTTATATGCTCAAGATGCTGCAATGCTGAGCAGGATTTTCCTAGTTTGCACCTGTAAAAACAGTTGTGCATTTGAAAATTCACCTATATAAGTAAGTTAAAGTAGATAAATGTAAAAAACATTCTTAAGGTTATATAATTCCAGTGTTAATAAATAAATGTATATTCTAGAATATTCTTCATTTTTTTGGATCATTTGTTAATACGTCTGTATATATGAGGTGAAATAAGGCGTCATGTATTAAAAAATGCTGAAGTTAAAATATAATTGTGTAGTTGACAAAAATCCTTAAGAAAAGTTTTGGTGCCGAAAAAACTTGGACTGTTCATGAAAATTCTGGTTGACGCTGAAAAGTCGTTCCAACTCCACCTCTTTCCAGATTGTAATTCATTTATATACAAATATCTAGTAATTAAAGACTTTTTACTGAATGCACGGAATCAGAAAAAAAATTAATTTGCTTTTCTTTGTGACTTTTGAAAATGCCTAATAAGAGATTTAGTGGCTCAGGGATAAAAGTGAGTGGTTTATAACGTTATGTTTCTGGGTTCGATCCTCACAACAGACACATCGCTGATAGTCCATTATGTTACTTTGTTCTAAAACAAAGCGTTATTAAACAATTTTTCATTTGCTTCAACTAAACATTAAAATGTATTTCATCAATGTTTTACGAACTTCGACTAGACACCAAAATGTATATTGTGTACACAGAGGAAAAAAACAACTCATAAATCAAAGTTTTACAAATTATCACCTCATTTTGTAGTGCAAAAGTTATGCAAGAAACTAATGAAAATAATTCAAGATATGTCAACAGATATTTTATTCTTATTATTTAAAATTTTCTATACACAATATTTATACGTTGATATTTCAAGTGAACATTTATATACAAATTTATATATCGATGTGTGCTATCTGATAAAACTCCATATTAGTTTCAAAGCACTTTAAAAGAGGTTCTTTCTTCGTATTGATTAGTTTGCAATACGATTAACACTTTACTTTTCCTTTATTTCAACTGTTGGACAAACAGTGTGTACATTGAAGAAACAGTGCCAACATACTGGTACACTGTCATATCAATGCTACTGCAAGTCGGAGAGATACGGGGTTTTACATGTTAAGAACGGGTAATTCCTGCGAGATAAAAAATAAATATAAAAACCTAAAAAAGTTTTCGAAAAGTTGGAAAATCAAAGGAATGCCAGAAAAGGAAAACGAAACTACTACAGGGAACACTTCGTGCTTTATCTGTCGGCAAGTGTCTTGAAGTAAAGAATATGTTCTGATATACAAACTATCTCTGATAAGACACGCGTTTGATGCTAGGAATAACGAATAAAGTTTATCCAGTACTATCAATTCAACTAGCATAATATCTGTCAGAATATGACGATACTAGATCTCTATCTTTAGACTGGTTGTTAAAATCCCTGTTTTTCTATCTTTTACAATATAACTTTATCATCTATTTCTATATATTTCTGTTTTCTTATCTAATGACTTCTGTGTATTTTTATTTGATTTCAGATTTTATCTGTTTGTCTAACAGTTCACTAGTCTGTCCCTAATACAGAATGAAGGAGAGTTTTAAAGAAAACCTCATATTGAAATTATTACATCTGAAAAACTACGAAAGAATCACGTGTCACCCTTTTCTGTGCTTCAAATAATGTAAAAACCGCATGAAGTGCTTGACTCTATTTGTGTTACTTCGACACTGCAAGCTGCCAGAGGTGGAGTAGTGTGTGGGGAATGTCCTTATAGCAAGTGTTGGACCCTTTTATTCCATTATAAAGACAAATGCCACACCATTACGTCTACTCCCAAAATGCTACATTTCTATCCTGACGAACAAGGGCTTTTCCAAGAAGATAATGGAATCGAAACTGGTGTGAACAAAACGACAGTGAGGTGTCATCTTTCTTGGCCATCACAATCACATTTCAATCTCATTAAGCGTCTTTGAAATGACCTTGAAAGTCGTAATTCTCTGTCAACATTTGCATACCAGAGTATCTTGCTAGACGAATGGACTACAAATGGACAAGAAACCTTCTGAAATATTTTGAAGGTGTTCCAAATCCAGGTTGTTACCGTCGTGAAAGATAATCCAATCCGCTATTAGGTTGGGCTCATGAAGTGTTCGGACAGTGTCTCATGCAATGAAAAATTATTTTAGGGCTTGACAACAGTATAAAAACTATAAAATTCATTGTTTGTCTCTTTGTCCGCTATCCGGTGTTAATTGCAAAATTAACCATAAATCAAGTATAGATTGTGCGCTTATACTTCAATATCTTTACACACATAAACATCCTATAATGTCTCTAATAGTCTTAGTTTATCGTTATATTAATTGGTTTTATTATGTAGTTTAGAATATCGATCACAGTATTATAACAACAGTGGTTTCTCTCTACTGAAGTCGTATTCCCTTGAAGGAAGACTTTCATGTTCCAGCCTAAAGAAGCGAATTATTACATTCGTGAATGTGAGTAAATATTATTTGTTTTATCAAGTTCTGGAAAGTACGATTGTCGTGATTCTTGAGATATATTAATATTGATTACTTCTCTAGACATTTTGCCCCCCAATGGCACAAAGGTTTGTCTGCGAACTTACAACGCTAGAAATCGGGTTTCGATTCTCGTGGTGGGCAGAGCACAGATAGCCCATTGTATAGCTTTGTGCTTAACTTCAACCAACCAACCAAACCAATCTTGCAGTTTTGGTAAGGATACTATAGCGAACATTTCTAGGAGAGGAAACCTAGTAGCGAAAGTCCTTTCATTAGAACAAGGCAAAATAAACACTCTTGCAAAACTTACAAAAACGCATTTATATCATAGAAAAATGTATTTCATTTGTTTAAATCTATTTTTAATTCTCCGTTATCATATACTATTCAAACAAACTTATTTTAATATAGTTATCTATTTATGGGCTCTAAGCATATAATGGTAGCCCTATATTTACTCGAATTTTTTAAAGCCTTTGTGAAAAGCTGAACCTTCTATTTGCTTGTTCTATGTGGTAAAAATGGGTGTGGTTGGTGGTCAAGGCGCTCAACTCGTAACCTGCGGATCGCGGGTTCGAATCTCCGTCACCGAACATGTTTGCCCTTATAGGTGTTGGAATGTTATAATGTGATGGTCAATCCCACTATTCATTGGCAAAAGAGTAGCCCAAGTGTTGGCGTTGGATGGTGTTGGCTAGCTGCCTTCCCTCTAGTCTATCACTTCAAAATCAGGGAGAGTAGAGCAACAATAAGATAACTCGAAAATATCAACGACAGTTTTTGGTTTGTTAGATAAATTGTTTCAGTTTAAGTTTAATATGAGAGTTATGATTTATATATATATTATATAGCGCAAGTGTTAGAAGTGATAGTTTATCACAAGTTTGTTTACGTAACTGTTTACGAATCATGCGTTGTGTAGCTCAACAGTTATGAATTGGTGATTGTTATATTATTGCGTCATGTTACTAGAGTTTTTCTCGTTGTTTTAATTGAGTATCATTGCATCATAATAGTTAGTACTGTGTGAAATGTTCTAGACCTCTATCGGGGTATAAATACACGTCGAAAATGTAGTTCGAAAGCTAGATCTAGACAGCACGATTGTGAGTTTAACCATAAAAAGCATATAGTGGCGATTTTTAAAGTGAATTTATCACAGATTGTATTGTAATAACAAAGTAGGGAAGAAATCATTTGTCTTGTCAATTTGTGTTCTAATGTAACTGAACCAACCTTTGTGGGCTTTGACGAAAAAGAAACAATTATTTAAAGCTCTGGATACAACTGTGATAACCAATAGTGTAACGAACATTTGTATATGCGTTTAACTGTTTTATTATATTCTATTAAAACAAGTGGACTGTGTGTTGTTTGTCTATTTTTGAAATGTATCGCCAACAAGTCACAGACACCTACTGTAAAGAATCCGACCCATACATAAACCTTGACATCGGATGTTCTCGCAAAGTTACTCAAGGACTTTCTGCCTGGCCGTCCATAATATTGAAATTATAGACTAGAAGAAATACAGCTAATTATAGTATAGTGGGATTTGACAGTTACTCTTATAACATACCCATGATTCCAATGAGCGACGGTATTTTTTATTTTTATTATTTTTTTTAGATAAAGGGAATGAACGTGGATCAGCACATTAATCACTAGGACACGCTTAGGCCATTAATGACAGACAAGTACCTGTGTTTTTATAGTTACACAAGGGATTTATTTGTTAATGGAACGTGTGATAAATTCACCCTTTCAGTATGGAGAGGTCTAAATATATTGGAGTAATGTCAAACAGTACGAAGTGCTTTGATGTTAGATAGACAGACAGACAAATAGCTTGACAGACAGATAGATAGACAGGCATATAGATAGACAGTCAGATAGACAGACAGTCAGACAGCCACACAGATAGATATATAGAGAAAATGATCGAATGCTACATATCTAAAGATAACGTACTCAACGTTTGCGTTACAAGATGTTGATTGACTCGCTTTATGTTTTCCCTCTTCAACACGATGAGGCACAAGTTTATCTTTTCTCACGCTTGTGATAACTAGAACCAAGTGAAACTACGTTCCTCGCATTTCTTTGTAGCTATTTGTCTCGAAGATCTCACGTAAAATTTGTTTTCGTAAAAGAAATGTATCTAATGGAGACGCTGTTGATATATGGAAAGAAGTCGCTTCTAAATTTTTGCTTTGGGATTTTTTGTCATATCTGACATCATACGAAAAAAAAATATCCACAAAAAATTTAAGCGAATCACTATGGACCGATGAACACAGCGATGAAAATATGCGTTTTATTTTTTAAGCTCAAGATTGTGTGTTTTATTTTTCCAACATTAAAGTTTTCTGTAATAAAAAGCAACTTTTGCTGTCTATGTTGTGCTTTGAAGTTTTCGTTTGAACTAAGTATATAAATCAAAACTTTGGAAAGTAAAATGTACTTTTTTACTATACCAACGTTTTATTCACGGTGGTATTTAAAGCCCAACAAATATAAGTTGTTGTTTTTAAGTTTGTTGTTTGATGCAGTAGTCAAGTGATTTGTCAATCAGTACTGACACAAAAATGTTTTTTTGCACTACTCGAAAGTATAATACTACTAATTAAACAAAGAACAGAATGCTTTTGTTTGATACATAACTGTAATAATGACAATATGCTATTTAAATAATGTATTTAGTGTGGATTTGTTTGTTTATTGTTAAGCACAATGTTGCACAATAGGCTATCTATGCTGTGCTAAGTACGGGGATCGAATCCTGAAACTTAGCGGTATAAGCTCTCAAGCTGATCACTTAGTAACGGGAGTGGAGAAGGCATTGAATTAATAAGGAATAAATTTAAAGATAAACTTTATTTAAGGAACAACTTAAAACCGGACCTGAACACAAGATTATTACAGCGACTTCAAACGTATTTTAAGTTAACACTTTGAATTGTAATTAATATATACATTAAAATATTGTGCTAAAATATTAAAAAAAAAAAACGTTTGCTATGGTATTGTTTAGGTACACAAAAGCCATATAGTAATGACAAAACTATTAAAGAACTATGAAGATGGTGACGATTTTTAGTGTGGACTTTCATATATATATATATATATCCAACTAGTTTTCTCTAAGCCGTGAAAATAGTATCAATCTATTTATCCGTCTGTCGATTCAATTGTCTAAATCGTTGATATCCGTGTTTTCGTATTACATTATCGCACGCACTGTAAACTAAAAGCGCGAGAACGTTCGGCCATTGGGCAATGGGAAAAATTTAACCTTAAAGATATATTTGTTATTAGGTTTTTTTTTAGCACAAAGTTACTTCTGCAATGAGCTACTTGTCCACATTGAGGAATCTAACCATTAAAGAGTCGTCTGTGTAAAATGAAAAATATACTCACAAGATAATCGCGCAAAAGATGAAGATATACAAATTTATATCATCATTCAAAAAACTAAACAACAATGACATTACCTGAGTTAGTTTTTTCGTTAAACTACGATATTGTTCATTGTCTGTTTCGTATTTAATTTCGGTATTTTTCAATCTATATTGATACAAATCAGGTTGTCTGTATAATTGTGTGCATTATTCACACCCAGATCACTCGGATGGCTTTAAAGAGTCATGTTCACTTAAGGAAAGGAATTCTCCAAGTAGCAAATATTTTCAATCTAGTCGTTCCTTTGAATCAGCAGAAAACTATATTATTTTTGACAATATGTGAGCAAGGTGTATTTTTGTTTTCATATTAGTGTAAAATTGTTACTTACATTTATAAATTAAAAATGAATCTAGAGATTTAGGTGATTAGATTGAGGCCCTAAAGCTGTGTGAAAAAAATAAATTTATTGAAATCTGATATTCCTGTGTTGTAATTTTAAACTTAATAATTTATATACGATTACTGGATTTATATTCACGTTAACAAAACGTTCGATTGTTTATATTATAGCCCCACGGGTGGGCCAGCGATAAGTCAGACGTATTGTAATGCTAAAAAATTGGGTTTCGATACTCGCAGTTGGCAGAGCACAGATAGGTCATTATGTAGCTTTGCGCTCAATAATAAACAAGCAAGCAAAATTTATTTTATGGTGCTTCCATCTAGTAGTGATATTTAAAAGCGTAATTATTAAACTGTTTAATATATTTTACTATTTACAGAAAGAAATTGCAAGTTATTAAGTACTGAATAACCATAACTCTACATAATTCAAATTAATGAATATAGAATTTTCCAACCAAGTTATTTAATTAAAACTCTCTAAACAGGTTGAAATTCATACCAACTTTTCACATTAACTACTACATAAGATATTCAACTTATGAGATCGCTAGTTGTACATTACAAGCCGAATGTTTGAACCACAAATTGATAATATTCTCGTTGGTGTTCTGAATGGATTAAAAGGTTTCTTTATATAATTTTCTTTTGTCATAATTTCTGATCAGATATAAATGAAAAAGTATCTTTCATTTTGTATAATTACAGATGGCATTAAGTGCTCTCCTCCCAAGTGGCTCAACGATAAGTTTGCAGGCTTATAACGATAAAATTCGGGTTTCGATACCCGTGGTGGGCACAGCACAGATAGACCTTTTTGGAGCTTTGCGGTTAACAATATCCACACCACAGCATTAACTGTGCACAACAATCAGCCAGAATAATACTTATGACTCAATTGTAAACTACAATATTACAATTACAGATGATCTACTGTTATCAGTAATGATAATACGTGCCTATAGTGAATAATGTTTTATCGCAAGATATTAATCATAAGTCTACAATAAATAGCACTTCAGAGCAAAATAAGACAATTAATGCTACATTGCACAATAATTAATCAAATATATAAAACAAATACTGATTTAGCGCAAGATAATTAACAATAAATCTACAATAAATAGTACTTCAGCGCAAGATAATAATAATACACGTTTACAACAATTAATGCTATATTGCACAATAATCAATCGCGTGTCTAAAACAAATAATGCTTTATCGGAAGATAATTAACCATAAGGCTACAATAAATAGCACTTCAGTACAAAATAATGAGACACATGTTTACAATAATTAAACACATGTCTAAAAGAAATAATTCTTTATCGAAAAATTATTAACCACAATAATTAATGTATTATTTTATTAGGAAATTTTAACCTTTGTATTTACAATAACCAATCCCCTATCACAGGATAGTAAAACGTGTTTGAAACAAATAGTTTTTAAACCAATAATAATATACCACATGCTCAATATTCTTTGATGATAAAATACCTAAAGAAAGGTTTATTAGAAATGACTTTAATTCAGCTCGCTTTTGAAATTATAATTCGTTTACTATTTTCAGTGGACCTTCTTCCTATTTATTTTCCGTACTTTGTATTGTCAAAGTAGTATACAAAGATCTCGTGACAGATTAATTGAAATATGTGTTTCTCGTCTATATCTCTTTGTTAGCTTCATTCTTTTCTGTCTCGCTATTTTTATCAATTTATCACCTCGTATTTTGATGCACGAACTATTTCTTCTGCGTTATTCAATTTAGCTATCATCTCCATTTTCATTTAGTTATTTCTCTGTTCTCTTTTCTTAATTTATTTAATGTTTCTTTGTCTTTCTATTTTCATCTCTCTCGGAAGAAAAGAATAATAATTTGGATTTATTTGAAATCAGAGTAGATTCGTATTATGCCATTAAAAGGTGATTAATTTAAACTTAGATGATGGCATAAACCATATATTATTGGGCAACAGAGGCTTCGAAACACCTTATCGATCCGTGCAGTTTCGTAGTTTTTGTTGTTGTTTTTTTACTGTTATCTGCTATGCGTAGGTGGCTCCATCTGGAGAAAATGTATTTCAACTTTTTGCAAGCAGTTACTTTACGATTTCCATGTCGTGAACGCTATTTTGTTAACGCCATTTAAAACCACATAAATAGTTGTTTTCTTTTTAATGAAAAATGACGAATTCTGCACAAAATCAGCGAATAAAGACCCAAAATGGACTACTGAGCTGGTTTTTATGAAAACCAGCTCAACTAGACTAGAAAACAAGTTTAAAAGACTAGCACGCACGACTGAATACAGTTACGTAATTCTTTCATCGCATAACAGTGAAAGTGTCATCCATATAGCGTGTGAAGAAATATGGTTTTAGTGGTACTTGGTTGAACAATTTGTTTTCAAAGTCATCCATGAAAATGTCACAGATGAGAGGTGATAAAGGACTTCCCATGTTGAGTCCTTGATTCTGTTGATGATGTTCGTTGTTAAATTGAAAATAGGAGTTGTTAAGACATAATTTTAACAGGGTAATGCTTTCTTCTAGAGGTGTGCTAGAGCACTAGTTAATGGAACTTTTGTAAACAAGCTTTTTACATAAAATGATACCATGTATTTATCTCTGAGGTTGATGTTTTTTATCTTTGAAACAAAATCCTTGGAGTTCTTTACAGTGTACTCGTGTGTGTGTCTAGTAGAAATAGCAGTCTTTTGGTTAAGTACTTGGCTAAGGAGTGAGTTGGACTGTTGGTTGTATGTGTGTCATGTAGAAATAGCAGTCTTTTGGTTAAGTACTTGGCTAAGGAGTGAGTTGGACTGTTGGTTGTATGTGTGTCATGTAGAAATAGCAGTCTTTTGGTTAAGTACTTGGCTAAGGAGTGAGTTGGACTGTTGCTTGTGTGTGTGTCTTGTAGAAATAGCAGTCTTTTGGTTAAGTACTTGGCTAAGGAGTGAGTTGGACTGTTGGTTGTGTGTGTGTCTTGTAGAAATAACAGTCTTTTGATTAAGTACTTGGCTAAGGAGTGAGTTGGACTGTTACTTGTGTGTGTCTTGTAGAAATAACAGTCTTTTGATTAAGTACTTGGCTAAAGAATGAGTTGGACTGTGTAATTATTTCATCGCATATTTATCTATATAGGATCCTACGGTTGAGAAATATTTTTGTTTGTTTCTTGTTAAGCACAAAGGTTCATCTAATTTCAAACCAATTTCGCAAAAAAGTTACTCAAAAGGCTATCTGCGCATAGCCGTCCCTAATTTTGAACAAACACACTAGATGGAAAGCAGGTAGTAAATAGCACACCCCTGTTGGGCTACTCTAATCTAACCGTTACTCTTATAACGCAACCTCGGCCATTAAGTGCGGGGCGTTTTCTTACGGTAATGGAATACGAATTATTAACTCTCGGATTCATAGTACCCGGGCACACTCACGACTAGGCCACGCACGATCCTACAGCATTGTTCTTTCTTGGTTCAAATAGCGGTAAGAAAAGTGATCACCTTTATGTGAACACAGTCACATGATTCTATAATCAGTTAACTTGATAAAAAAAAGAAGAAAATCAAAGCTTTTGGCCGTCATTTTCTCATACGAATTTTGTTCTTCTTAAAAGCATGTCTTTTTACGGCTCGGCATGGCCAGGTAGGGCACTTGACTCGCAATTTGTGAGTCGCGGGTTCGAATCCCCATCACACCAAACATGCTCGCCCTTTCAGCCGTGGAGGTTATAATGTGACGGTAAATCCCACTATTCGTTGGTAAAAAGAGTAGCCCAAGAGTTGGCGGTGGGTGGTGATGACTGCCTTTGCTCTATTCTTACACTGCTTTTTTATTGTTTTTTTAGATTTTTCTTTCAAAGTATTTAACATATATTTTATCAACTTCATATCTCACAGACATTTTACTACTTATTCACTAAAGAAAAAGCTGTAACCTTTTTCTTTGTCTCTTTAAAAAGAACATACTACACAGACCTGTACGCAGAATGTGTGAAAAGGGGGAGGTTCTAATTTGTGAGATCAAAACCAACATATGCAACTATTTCAAGCCAAAACATGCTAATGCTTCATAAGAAGATTGTAGACTATATAGAAATCGTTAAATACCGTAAGTAGCTACGCTCTAACTATATAAGCATAATTTTTTAACATCACAAAAATGGGGGGTTTGGCCGAACCCCCCATGCGTGCTACATATTGCTATTCTTTACTGACTTACTTCAATCTGCATTAAAACTATTAGGACGTTACAAAGTAATTAATTGTATTTATTTTATTATTATTGGTGTTTTTAATTGCAGGATTTTCTAAGCGAATGAGGGGGGTCGTTTCTGTTCATAGTGTATTTTGTATATACATGCGTAAAAATATACATATGTTATGGCGAGAACTTCGTGTTGAAAAAGTTATGTTGATATACATGTTGATGCAAATTTTAAAAGTAAATTGAATGTCAACTATTAAAGGAAAAAGTACACACATGTTATGGCGAGAACTTCATGTTTAAAAAGTATGTTGATATAGATATTGATGCAAATTTTAAAAGTAAACTGAATGTGAACTATTAAAGGTTATCTTGCTTTCTTCATTTGTTCAACCCACCACTTCCAGTGACTCAGCGGTAAGTCTGAAGGTTTATAACTTAATAGAAATGTTATGTGTGTGTTATAGTTATATGCATGTAACTCCCTTTTTAACAACTGCTTTTTTATCTTATTACACAATACGTGTTGTTATTTAAATTCTTCAGTTTAAATATTGTATCGAACGGGGGTAGGAGTGTATTGGTGTGAGTAAATAACTATAGCCTTCTGAAGCGTATTTAGTTGTCCCAGTATAAATGAATATAGGAAGTAAGTATCATGTCCAGAACGTGATTTCACAGTATGACGTTTACTTGGTTCTTACCCATTCATTTACAATGTACAGAGGAACGAGATCGTTGATCGTTCAGTAACTTTCAATACGATGTGGTTTCGTTGATAATCAGCAAGTAGATGTGGTAGTTCATGGAATTAATGCCAAGTTTTGATTCTCCGAATCCTCTGAACTCATCGTGGCGACATTTCTGAATCTTAATAATTTGAATGTAAAAAAGAAAAAAAAACCTATTGATCTGAAGAGGTCTGGCATGGCCTGCTGGTAGCGGGTTCGAATCCCCATCACGGAACATGTTCACTCTCTCAGCTGTAGGGTTTTATAATGTGATGGTCAATCCAACTACTCGTTGATGAAAGACTAGCCCAAGAGTTGGCGGTGGGTGGTGTTGACTAGCTGCCTTCCCTCTGATCTATCACTGCTAAATTGGGAACGGCTAGAGCAGATAGCCCTCGAATAGCTTTTGGCGAAATTCAAAATAAACCAAAATCAATTAATCTGAAACGTTATTTAAATAAAAATTTACTGTCGTTAAAGAAATATATGTGGCAACCCAATATTGTTGTCATTAGCACAACAAAAACAACAGCCGTCAAACCCTTGCTAGTATAAAGACATATTGCAGTGCCATATCGTGATGAAAAGTCGAAATAATATTAGAATGTTGTTTTTACACATTCACGACTTAATTATTCATCGAGGGTAGATGTCCATTAGCATTTTTTTCACGTGAAAATGATGCATATAAAATATATCAAAACTTGACGTGTGACAAGAACATATTTTTTATTTATTCAGCGACTCTAATTAGTATTATAATTCACTCTCTTTTTTATAATCATATTTAATATTAGATTCATTCTCTTGATGTAAGTTTACACTGTAAAAATTAACATTTTATCATTGTTTGTTTGAATTTATGCACAAAGCTACAGAAAGGGCTATCTGTGCTCTGCCCACCACGAGTATCGAAACCCGGATTCTAGTGTTGTAAGTCCGCCGACATACTGCTGTGCCACTGGGGGGGGGCAACATTTTATCATAAGAAAGATATAAATTCGTCTTCATAACTACAATTGGATTATTTTTTAAAACGTGATGAAATCTAGAATTAATTGAGTTGACTGTGAAATGGGCGGTAACTGCCTATTAGATAAACACTAGTAGAGAATGTTTTGGTGACTAGACAATCTACTTACGCAGCTCAAGTGTTGAGGACGACGTTTCCCACCTTTCAACTTCAGGTCAGACGAGTACCTGAGTAAAGGGCATTAATTTTATTGAATTTCATAAAATATTTTAAAGTGTTGAATATGCACTATTAAAGATGGTGGCCACAGATGAATACTTTGAATAGTCGTAATTTTACTCCGATATAGGTTAATCATGAGGAATGTTCTATTGCGTTACTAACAGGATTTCGTTTTCCTTACGTACTTAAAGTTTAATATTCGATAATTTACTCTGCGTAAAATAAAATGCGACCATTTTCTTTTGAATGAGTTATATTTGCTGTTTTGTTATTCATTTGAAAAGACGTACACGAATCTTATATCTAACACTCGTTTACTTAAATAATGGAAAAACATACGTTTTTCACTGAGACCCGTATTCGACGATTTGACGCATCTGTTGTATGGTATATTTTATTGCATTACGAAAACAGACAATTATATGAAATAATTTGATTCTACAGAATTGCTTTCTATATTTTAGCGTATATTCTAGAAATAAAATATATCATTTTTGTATGTGATATTTGGAAGGAGTCGCAGTTTTGAAATTTTGAAAACTTTCATCGTGTTATGTCTTTTAAGAAACAATTGAATGCATGTAATTCATCTTTCTGTTGATTCGAAAAATAACACAAGCAGTTTCACCGTGTTTACTGACGTACAATAAAATAACACATGCAGTTTCACTGTGTTTACTGACGTACAATAAAATAACACATGCAGTTTCACCTTGTTTACTGACGTACAATAAAATAACACAAGCAGTTTCACCGTGCTTACTGAAGTACAATAAAATAACACATGCAGTTTCACTGTGTTTACTGACGTACAATAAAATAACACAAGCAGTTTCACCGTGCTTACTGAAGTACAATAAAATAACACATGCGATTTCACTGTGTTTACTGACGTACAATAAAATAACACAAGCAGTTTCACCGTGTTGACTGAAGTACAATAAAATAACACATGCAGTTTCACTGTGTTTACTGACGTACAATAAAATAACACATGCAGTTATTCTGTTTTTTTCTGACG
>NW_013666242.1:82845-84073 GCF_000517525.1 Limulus polyphemus
AATTAATAATGTTTTTAATTCAATTGCGCAGTTTTGGCTCTGCTTTTGCAAAAATCTACTCATTCGACTGTCGTGCTCTTCCATCGGGAGGAATCAAACCACAAATTTCAGCGTTGTAAGTCTATAAACTTATCGCTTACCCATAGGTAATGAAGGAGTTAAATGCATTACTATGAAAACGCCGGTACATTCTTAAGCACGTTGGTAAGAACTTGCAAAAGACGTAACTTAGGTTCACTTTAGTAAATGTTTCTGTGAATGGAATATTTTCACTAAATATATGGAATGTAATGGAGATACAGTGTAATATTCAGTACTATAGTTGTTCTATAACAGATTTGAGTAAAATGAACAGATTATCTTAGGAACCAAAGTATGGTATAGGTTTGTTTGTCTTGGTTAAACACAATGTTGCTGGTGCAATGCGAAGATTGAACCCCGAATTTCAGCGTTATAAGCCCTCAAGCTTATCACTGAGCTACCTGAGAGCTAAAATGATATAGGAAATTTGCTGTAATTAGTTCTAAGTCTCTAATTTTTTCTCGTTCTTAAACTGTCATCCATAAGTGACTATTTTGATTAATTGAGTAAGATGTAGTGTAATATTTTGTAATGCATCTTACCTGCCAATCACCACGTGGCTAAGACTTATCTCCTCTACGGTAGATCATATGTTTTATCTAAACCTTAAGCCTCGTTTCTTTTAAATTGTAAACTTTTTTATGTTTCTTACTGGTTGTATGATATATAGCCAATCCAAGCGGATTTAAATACGAAAAGAAAATCTCCTAGAATTTGAAATTAATTTCCAGGATTAGTAAAAAGAATAACATATTTGACATGTTGTACTACAGCGTCACCACACAAACCTCTAGCTGAATTCATTCATAAACAAAACAATACATGTCATTAGATTTTAGTTAACCATTATATTTCATTAGATTTTTAATTAACCATTACATTTCATTAGATTTTTAATTAACCATATGTCATTCAATTTTTCAATTAAACATTGTATGCCATTAGATTTTAAAAAACAAAATAACCAACTTTATTATTTTAGTCTGTTTTGACAATAAAATACTATGTTGGCTAAAATATTTGTTGTTGTTGTTGTTTTGCTGAAAATGTAAGCAACAAGCTTCAAGAGAGAGAGAGAGTCTAACGTACACTATTTTTTATACAGACGGTACATACTACTAGAGTTTACGACTCAAATGTCGTGGCC
>NW_013666242.1:84169-87993 GCF_000517525.1 Limulus polyphemus
TAAAGTAACACATGCAGTTTCACTGTGTTTACTGACGTGCAATGAAATAATAATGTTTTTAATTCAATTGCGCAGTTTTGGCTCTGCTTTTGCAAAAATCTACTCATTCGACTGTCGTGCTCTCCCTATCATACCAAACATGCTCGCCCTTTCAGCCGTGGGGCGTTTTGATCAACCATTATATGCCACTAGATTTTTTAATTAACCATTTCATGCCATTAGATTTTTAATTAACCATATGTCATTCAATTTTTCAATTAAACATTGTATGCCATTAGATTTAAAAAAATAAAATAACCAACTTTATTATTTTAGTCTGTTTTGACAATAAAATACTATGTTGGCTAAAATATTTGTTGTTGTTGTTGTTTTGCTGAAAATGTAAGCAACAAGCTTCAAGAGAGAGAGAGAGTCTAACCTACACTATTTTTTATACAGACGGTACATACTACTAGAGTTTACGACTCAAATGTCGTGGCCCGCACCTTTCCTTATTGGATTATTATAACAGAAAATGGCGGGAACCTTAAGCCACAAATCCGTGTTTAAAGTTCAAAACTTCCGTCTTGCCATTTTATGTAGAATATTGCGAGAGAAAGTTTTCAATAGATCAAGAAATGTTAGAATTGGTGGAGAGCAAGTAGTATTCGAACTTACTCAAGATAACGATTCGGGGATTCCTATTGCCATTCGCAATTTACGAACAGCGGGGATTGAATTCCGGCACTGAATATGTAAGACATCTCAGCCATTGAAGCGTTATAATGTGACTATCAATTCCACTATTTTTGGTCATGAGTAGCCCAAAAGTTGGCGGTAGGTGGTGTTAACTAATCGCCGTCACTCTAGTCTATCACTTTGAAATTAAGGATTGCTAGTGCAGAAAG
The DNA here is from genome assembly GCF_000517525.1 of Limulus polyphemus. Taxonomy (NCBI): domain Eukaryota; kingdom Metazoa; phylum Arthropoda; class Merostomata; order Xiphosura; family Limulidae; genus Limulus; species Limulus polyphemus. The sequence continues at coordinate 85,057 of NW_013666242.1, forward strand.
CCCCTATTAGTTTTGCGCGAAATTTAACAAACAAACAAATATATTTGTATTGCCAGAGAATAACGCCAATACTCTTCCCAATAAATCAAGGAAATTAAGTCTCTGTTTTGTGGAGTTTGAGCCTAACGCTAGAGATTAATTATTTATCGGCTTCTACCGGGAGGGCAGAGAGGAGAGTTTGAAATTTATTCAGTCTCTATGTTAATTTTTTTTAAGTAATTTACTACATTCATATTAGATTTCAGACATTTCATATTTAGGTAGAAGAAAGTATATGACTGCAGTATCAATTTATTTACAAAACGTTATAATTAAGTGATCGAATTTGCTGACTCCAGCACTTTGGTGACTCCTCTGAGTGTTTGTATAGTACGGAATAGGCTAATTTTATACGTGAATTGGCACGAAACCGAATATTTGAATGCAAAAACTATAGAACTTCGAGTTCATTCTAATCTCGCAGTTTTCTGGGTTTTTTTTGGTGTTTTTTTTTCACAATAGAACGATTGCCATAAGCCTAAAACATTCTTTTAAACGCTGCTATTTTTTTATTTCCATGGTTGTTGTTTTTTTTTATACCTTTGATTTCTGACAAGTACGAACGTTTGTTCTACTTTCTCTGGAGATTCTCTTAATCTCCCATGAAAACAAAACGAAAAAATGAAAATGGAACAAGTCATAGCAAATGCAGAAACATCCTTAAGGATTTTTCTCTCTTTGTATATTTAGTTTTAGCTTTATATTCTTAGTCTTAGGAAACGTGCAAAAATAACAAAATGAAATCTCTAGTGAAAATATAAAATCGTAGATTGGTCCTCAATATGAATGTTATTACATTGCAACGTAACTAACTGAACATGAGGTTGTAATTTTTTTCTCAGATACGAATAAGGGAGATTGTACAAATGTTTCTTTTATTTCAGAATTTAAACCTACACCAAATGTAAAATTTTATTTTAAATACATTCTTTGAATTATATATAACTTAAGATGTTATTTTATTACATATTAATAACAAGTAATATTTTAATAAAATTATCTTATTTTATAACAATTGTAAGTTCCATTTAATTAGAACTCCCATAATAAAATGAACCTGTTTAGAATTGCTTAATACAAGGTGTGCCCAATAGTGACGGTATTCTATTTTTAACACGAAATATCTACATAGTAGCCATATCACATTCATGTTTGCATGAGATACCTAAACATGTACTGCATGATATAATTTCTTATAAATATCCTCACATTGATGCATCATATATAACGTACAAAATAATTAAAGAATGATTAGAGTTTGTAATATTTTAGCTATAGTAATGCAAAACCACTGTTCATTTTCACACAAATCAGGTACCTGATATCTATAATGTAGTCTGAAGTTCCAGTCTTTGTTCACATATGAAATGAGCGATAGTAATGCAGAACCACTGTTCATTTTTCACACAAATCAGGCATCTAATATCTATAATGTAGTCTGAAGTACCAGTCTTTGTTCTCATATGAAATTAGCGATAGTAATGCAAAACCACTGTTCATTTACCACACAAATCATGCATCTGATATCCGTAACGTAATATAAAGTACCAGTCTTTGTTCATACATCAAATAAGCGTTTATAGAGCTGCTTCATTTCTTTACAATTCATGACTTTTCACTTCAATACAGAGTTAGTTCCCATGAATAACAGGATAGTCGCACACCGATGTTGCAAACTTGAAATTAAAAACACTCATTTGATCCTGAGATAACCTCAACCATTCCTTTGAACGAGCTTTTTCCGAGGTATCTTTAGTGTCTGTGGTCACGTGACAGGAAGTCTTAAAAAGCATCCTATGTAAGCTTAATGTGACTGAAGTCTGGTGACTGTACATTCTACTCCATTCGATCAATCTCCCCCTCACACACAGGAATGTGTCGAACAGTTTAGCAGCGTTTAAGCCATTAGGCTGGAGTTAAAGCTAGTTGTATCAGTAAATGCAGTACAAAGGTTTTTTAAGATGCGGTTGTTATAATGTGCGGCATTAGTGACCCCATTCGGCAAGATTCTGTAAGTTCTAAGTAACCATCAAAGCTTATGTCTGTCCACACGGTTTTTCCATTTCTAGCACTGGGCATGATTCCACTTATCCTTCCAAATGAATATATGCCAATTAGTTGTAACCTTATCTGTTAAAATAACATTGCCAATTAGCTGTAGCCTCATCTGTTAAAATAATATTGTCAATTAGCTGTAGCCTCACCTGTTAAAATAACATTGCCAATTAGCTGCAGCTTCATCTGTTAAAATAACACTGCCAATTAACTGTAACCTCATCTGCTCAAATAACATTGTCAGTTAGCTGTAACCTCATCTGTCAAAATAATGATTTATACTGCTTCATTTAGTTATATGGATCACAATGCCAACCAAAGTAGGGATTGAAATTCGCTTTAAAATCTGTACAAATAAAATGAGTCAGATCAACGTAGGCCGGTAAGGCAATCCCTGATTGGCATGTCCTTAAGCCAATCAGGAAATGTTACAGACTCACTGAAGAATGTGTAGATTGTATAGGAATTTGACTCATTTTATAAGCTGTACTATTTCCTATAGATCATTTTCCAAACGGTTCTGCTATGATTAGTGTTTGGCGGAAAGCTTTAGCAGATATTTCCTTTGAACATATCAACCAACAATTGGTCCAGTTATCAATGCTAGTTTCAAGTTTTGAACAACTTGACTTTCAAGATCTGCATATCTACATGTGCCGATGTTTCCGTTTCTCAACGTTATATTTTAAAATCTGTGCAAGAACTCAGCTAACAGATGTTTCCTAAAAAAAAACTATCTTCAAGTTTTGTACACCAAAAAAACTTTTCATGTATATAGTGTGTACTTTACCTTTAGAAACTGTCATATGTCAATCCATCGATATGTAGCGCCATCTATTAGGT
>NW_013666242.1:88993-109900 GCF_000517525.1 Limulus polyphemus
CTTTTCATGTATATAGTGTGTACTTTACCTTTAGAAACTGTCATATGTCAATCCATCGATATGTAGCGCCATCTATTAGGTTGAAAAGATGTTTATGTACGTGCATGATATGTTCACCATTTATTAAAAAAAGTCTCTCTCTATATATATATTTTTATGGGGATATCAAAAGCGGATAAATCAGGTAAGTTAAAGAAATATTGTAGTGATAGTCTGAGCCGTTTAGGGGCTAGCCCCACTGACGTGATCAGGTAGGTGGTCGACGAAAAAGTTGCTGTTTTAGAAATTTTTGAATTGTTATACTGAAAATGTTAGCGACCTTTTTAGCGTGTTATCAATATATATATGCGCATAATATATCGTAAACAATACTTTGAGTGGTCGTTTTTTCGCTTAGGAATTGAATTGGGTGGTTTATCAGTACGAGAATTATTTAGAATCCTTGTCATTCCCCATTATTAAGTACTACTGTGCTTAATAATAGGAACCGAATAACCGTTTTAATTTGTTTGTTTTATTGAATTCCGTGCAAAGCTACTCGACGGCTATTTGCACTATCCACCCCAAATGTTCCCCAGTGTGGCAGCGGTAGGTTTACGGACTTACAACGCTTAGATCCGGGGTTCGATTCCCCGTTGTGTACATAGCAGATAGCCCAATGAGGCTTGGCTCTAAAATATACAAACAAACAAACCATCCTTAATTTTGAAGTGATAAACTAGAAGAAAGGCAGCTAGCTAAAACCAACAGCTGCCAACTGTTATGTTCCTCTAATCAAATAGTGGGATTCGACAGTCATTCGTATATGCAGCCACGGATCCAAAATGCGGATCGGGATCGCGATTGTTTTTTGTTTCTTTGTTTTTTTGTGACAACGGGGCGAGAAACACGGAACTTCAGATCCACCACAAAGAGCCTAAAGCACATTTAAACAGAATTAGAACTGAACTAAACTGAGTGGAATATTTCTTAATCTAAAAGCTCGATCGTTTTGTTTACAAAGCTGAAGTTTATCTAAAACGTTCAAATATAAAAAAGGCAAAGTAATGTTTATTTTTAGAATTACTTTTCTTTAAAACAAAAGCTATGATGAGAACCACATTAACACCCAGATCTAGATAACGCAAGATAATAAAATATTTTTGATATAATCCAACTTTTTGGAGACTAGTAAAATAATTCTAGGCAAATAAAAGTCACAAGTTATAAATTATTAATTATTTTGAATGATTACTTTGGAAGGTAATATATATTTGATAATAAAGTACTTATTTCTTAAAATAAGTATTAAACCGATAATCCTTTTTTTTCTTTCAACATTTTTGAATGGTTAAAAAAACTATTTTCTTTTTCCTGCTATACTTTCTGAATATAAAAGTTAATTCCTTTTTCTTGATCTTCCTTTATTTATTTATTTATTTTTATTCATATAGCTCCCCACGGTGCGGTGGTTGAGGACTTACAATGCTAAATATCGGGTTTCGATACACGAGATGTAAATAGCACAGATAGCTTTGCGCTGAACAACAAACAAGCTATTCCTTTTTATTACAACAAAGAAACGTTATCTACCACTTCGTGCTTAATTTTCTAACAGTTAAGCAAACTTTTCTTACTGTTTCAATAAGGTCTAAAGATCAAGATAACAAAAATAGTTTGTATTTAATGTTCAAATCGAACCATAAACGTGTTTTCTATTTCCTATTTACCATAAATAAAATCCTAAATTACTTTTGCACTTTTATCGAACCAAAATATACCATTTAATGATACGAACTTAAAAAAAAAACATTGGAAAAAATTTTAATAACAAGAAAAAAAAGCGTATAGAACAAAGTATATGTTAAGTACTAAATCTAGCTTTTTAAATATCTGATTCAATGAGTCATGATTTGAATATTGTGTGATATTGTTTGTGTACATGAAATTCATTTTTAATGTAATTGGCTCTCCCGTCTTCAAAGTTCTACAGGAACAAAAGCGTTTTATCGGATTTGGTACACTGCAGTTGAATTTATAAAGCATCTTCCTTCGCTTTTTCCCCACAAATAACAGTTTATATATATATATATATAAATGTATTCTATTAATTCAGTTATGTTTTATGTATACAAAAACTGCAAGATTGCGTGCGACCTCTACAACTTCTGGCTGATAAACTATGAAAAGTTGTTTCATTGTTGTGGTTTATCTCTATAACTGAAACTTCCGCATCTGTAATTTTTTGCATCACGAAATAATCCCTCTTCTTCAATTTTTATTAAAACTTACACGAACTCTGTAGAGGGCGTTGTAGCTAAGGCTGTGTAATTTTTCTAACACTAAGATACTTTATAGTTCTACTTAATTAATTTTTATTATAAGTTAAACCTTCTTATACCAGCATACTAGCATTTTATAAAAATACCTGTACTTGAGATGGATTAAATATTTTATATTTTCCCCATTTTTTTTAGTTTTATATCAAAATTATACGCAACATTTCCCAGTCAACATTAGATTTTTTAAAGAAATAATTTGACTTACTAAAACTATTTGTTAAACGTTTTGGAAGCCAATGTAAGCACTCTACAGCAAAGAATAATGTAATTTCCGAGATATGATTATCGCTTCACAAGTCAGTGCTTATGTGTGGCAAATTAAAAAAATAGTGAACTATAGGTTCATACAACAAAGAATAAAGGCTCAAACTTTGACTTAAAGTGCTCTATTTATGACTTTGTTTGATATTTTAGTTATATTTAACATAACTTGGAAATATAAAAAACATTACCGTAACGCTATTTTTTGTGTGAATTCTGATACGTCGAGAATAAATGGTATCGTAGCTGATAATCAAATACCTACTTTAAGGTTTGTTTATTTGTAACTTAAGCACAAAGTTACACGATATGTAACGAAACCCGGTTTCTAGCGTTGTAAGTCCTCAGACATTTAGGTTCAAACTTCTACGTGGCTTTGCAGTCGCGGAAAAACCCCTCTAAAGTAGTACTTAGTTAAAACCTCCCTCAGTTCTCCCCCAAATAATGTTTGGTGTGGTCATGTTATTTTAAAACTTGGTTTACACCAAAAAATGTTCTCTGCCCTTTAATCTCTGGCTGCGTTATAAGCGTGACAGTCAATCCATTTTCGTATATGGTAGGTGGCATGGTGTTGCTGACTGACTGTTTTCCCTCTGGTCAGTACAAGATTAGGGACAGCGACAGACAGCTTTAGTAGATTTGGCATAAGTAAATAATACAAAAATACAAATATAAGTCTTTGTACAAGGCTCTTGATAAATTATATAATATCCTTAAACAATTTATATTTTATTTTATTTGTTATTTTATTTCGTGACGGTTAAATACCACCATTCGATTAGTTGAGTATTGTTGACTAGCTGCCTCACCTCTAGTTTATAATCTATAAACTGAGGTACCCGTCCTTTGTCCGGGTTATGAACTTGAAAACATATGTGGGTGAATGTTGTGACAAATAACACAAAAATCGTAACTTTCACATAATTTATTTATAACATAACATATTATCACAGTACTTATTATTACCTCACCATATGTTCTACACAAGCTTTAAGAAATTCAATGTGTATATACTTAAAACATGGTATACACTGTGCAATGGTCAGGGAGACTTTGTAGGAAGAGGTAGCAGAAAATAGTGGTTGTATAGGATTGCTTTCTGTTACCCGTTTCCAACACACAGCTCTTAACGTCTTTCCACAGTGTTTCACGTGATTAATTAATAAACTGTCATTGGCCGTAGAAGTGCCTTACGGGATGAAGTTGCAAGGTCACGGGTCAAAGTAGGAAATGGGTATAACTCAATTAATGGCTCTTCATATCAACCTTCTGGTAGCCGTTGCAGTACCAACTTCATCTGAGTTTATGTATTATTACAATAGCGACGGACACTTGTTTTCATTGCATTCCTTCATAGATAATGCTAACATACTCTCTGAGATATATAAGTCGTTTGTGTGCCCTCCTCCCACACTGTGTGTGTGTGTTGTGTTATAGAACATTTAATGTGTGTGTGTGTGTGTTTTCTCATAGTAAAGCCACACGGGCTATCTGTAGTTTCTATCAAGGGGAATCAGACCCCTGATTTTAGCGTTGTAAGTCCGAAGACTCACCGCTGTCCCACCGTGGGCCAGAAGATTTAGTAAAGTTTTTTTTTCCTTTGGTATAAGAACATGACACTATATATGAATGTAGTTAACATTAATTTACGTCAAAGCTATTAAATGCTCAATAACATCAACAATGGGAACCCCACAATAACATGCCCCTTGTTCCAAACTATCATCCCACAATGTGTGGTTGAGACTGACTCAGCGACCTTAGAATAGTTAAATAAACATACAGACAGACAGATTTTTGTGATTTTTATATATATTTATATACTAGCTTATAGCCCGTCAATAATTACGGGACAAGTACTTACACCCCACCCCATAGTATACCCTAACCTCACATTTCATAGCTAACCGAAATAAATAGATTTTGTGAAATTGAAGGCTGACCAACAAAGAGGCAGAAAAGTGCAGTCGAGGTAGTCAAATGTCAGCAAATTACTTTGTGAGCCAATCAAAATTAAGATCATTCATGAAATGAATTCGTCGCATATTCATAGAATAATTATTGGTAAAAATCAGTTAGTTTAACAACTTCTTATATATAGAAAAGCCAGTTCGTATTGGTAACACTACGTTCCAACAGTGGTTTTTATGTCATGCTGCTTGTCAAAAAAAGTAAAATCTAATATTGTTGTTAGTCTGTGTACTGAAAGTATAAAATGAAATGTAAAGATAAACAAAACTGAAAAAAATATTTGTTAATTTGGGGGTGGAGGGGGTTGTGATCCACCATTAACATGCACCTTGTTCCAGACTATCATCCCACAGAATTTAGTTGAGATTGGCCCAGCGACCTAGGATTAATTACATAAGAGACAAACAGACATACACACAGAGTTTTGTGCTTTATATATATATATATATATATATAGATTAGTTCAGAATTAGGGGCAACAAACAAACTTTAACGGTGAAAGCTTTACTGTTTAGCATATCCTATACCCAGTTATCCTTGTGATATATGAGCGAAACAACCTGTTCTCTCTCTCTTCTTTTTTACATTTTATGATATAAATGTGGAAGGTTACTTCATTTTTCGCTTAGGTATGGTCGACTGGTTAGAGTGCCCGGGCTAGGAATTTTGGGTTTATAGTTCGCGTCCTGCTGCCATAGAAACGCGCTTCGCCTTTTGGGGCGAGGGTTGCGTTGTGGGAGTGACAGTAAAATCTCATTATTAGAAGAGTATCTTAAGGGCGGTGAGTACTATTGACTAGCTGCCTTTCCTATAGGCTATTAGTTTAATATTAAGGACAGTTATGCGCAGACAGCTTTTTGTGTAACTTTGCGCAAAAGTTTCAAGGCGGTGATTTCATTTTCAAATGCAGAATGTAGAAAGAGTTGAAGATACTAAATTGGTTGGCTATAAGATACTGTAAAATCTGAAATAAAAATATGACCATGCTATCACAAAAGGTGACCGTTCTCTAAACATTTTAGACAGGGTTGTGGCTAATCAACTATACCGCGTAATGACCACTATCTGCACAAAATGGACATTAGGAATGATCGGTCCACTGCTTATGGGCTCAAATGGACTGGAATGATTACACAGTAGCAAAATCTGGAATTCGTGGTTCCAGTGAAGTTGAGAAAACCTATTTTATTCCTGTAGTTGGCTGCACAACAACATAAAACTCTCTGTAATACATCGCTGAGTATTATTAGATGTATGGGTTCATATGTAGAGAATAAAAGGTGATGAATAAACTACATCGCTGAATAGGGCCAGTTCATTGGTAGTTCAGTTATGATATCGGGAAACATTAGTATAAGTACAGATCTTCTTGTGTTGTCGAGGGGTGCGTTTGTTAGTTGGTGATACAGTGATGTAAAATATTTTCCAGGTGCTATTAGACCAGACTAGTACAGGATAATGCTCACTGTCAGGATTGTGATGTACTATCTTGAGAAATATATTAGAGTGGTTTAAATTCCGAGCAAAGCTACACGAGGGCTATCTGCGCTAGCCGTCCCTAATTTAGCAATGAAAAACTAGAGGGAAGGCACCTAGTTATCACCACCCACCGCCAACTCTGTTGCTACTCTTTTACCAACGAATAGTAGGATTAAGCGTCACCCCACGGCTCAAAGGGCTTAATCCGTGACTCTCAGATTGCGAGTCGAGTGCCCTAACCACCTGGCCATGCCTGGTCAAAAATATATTAGAGAAGAGATAGAATGGCCAGCAATAAATCCTAATCTAAGTCCTCTGAACTCTTCTGGAACCTCCATAAACATTGTGTACATCAGTCAATAAATGTTACAGATATTGACATTCCATTTAGCTTAATGGAAAGTAAATATTATTAGGTTTAAATATATGTATAGCTACAGTCTTATATTTAATATAATATTATGTAAATGAACACAATATCTAGAATTAAGGTTAATTACTTATTACCCTGAAAGAGAAATAATTTTATTTATGAAAGTTATCTTTTTTTTTGGCCAAAATAAACTAATTGAAACTTTTAAATTAATATAAAATTAATAAAGACTAGCGTATAGCCCGTCAAAAATGACGGGACAAGAACTTACACCCCACCCCATAGTATACCCTAACCTCACATTTCATAGCTAACCGAAATAAATAAATTTTGTGAAATTGAAGGTTGACCAACAAAGAAGCAGAAAAGTGCAGTCGAGGTAGTCAAACGTCGGTAAATTCCTTTGTGAGCCAATCAAATATAAGATCATTCATGAAATGAAAACGTGGCGTATTGATAGAATAATCATTGGTAATAATTCAGTTAGATTAACAACTTGTAATATATAGAAAAGTCAGTGCGTTTTGAAAACACTACGTTCCAACAATGGCTTTAATGTCACGTTGCTTAGCATCAAAAGTATCTAAAAATAAAATAGTACTGTCCGTTGTCTGTTATATGTCCATGTAACTACTTTGCATGGTGTGGATGGATCTTCACCAAAATTGGTATGGAGGTTCATTGGGTCCACGGGGAGATACTTACAAATTTTCAGTTTTGTACTTTGCGTTTGGTGATTTTGATGGGCGTTTTTGCGTTTTTTACCACTGCCTCGCAACCTGTTGATGGATCTTTACCAAATTTGGCATGAAGGTTTGTTGGGCCCATGGAAAGATGCATATAAATTTGCGGTTTCATATTTTGCGTTTTGCTGTTTTTATGGGCGATTTTGCGTTTTTTTTTTACATTTACATAAAAGGGAAGCAGCTTTTCATGTCCTAAGATAACCTTTCATTAATCATGAATTCGTATAACTTCCGACTGTGTACTGAGAGTATGAAATGAAATATATAGACAACAAAACTGTAAAAAATATTTGTTGATTTCTTAACTTAGAGTCTTACGTGATTAAAGAGTTGTTTTCCTATTAAAAACGTTGGTAATATAACAGAAAATAGCTCAATTCAGAAACGATATAAGTTAATAAATGAATCACGCCCCCTTTCACCCCCCGTCACTAAAATCGTAATGGGCAGACAGTAACCAAACTATTCTATCTGGATAAATGTATTTTGGCTTTTATGACTCTTCCGATTTCGAGAAATCAAGCGTGACGTGACGTGACACACAATGGCTTTTATATAGGTTAGATTATTAGCTTTCCTGACTGTTATTAAAAACATGATATACAGTTATGATTTTGATGTTATTATTGTATCAGTGATATTTAATGTGTACTCAAGAGCAGTTAGCGGTGAAGATGAATCAAACATTAATGTTATCTAAATACTCGACAGTTGTTTTCTGAAGCATTTATTTTCCTACTCATGAGTAACTCCCAAGTAACTAATAAGTAATTAAAAAAAATACGCCACAACACAACATTCCGCTGCCATTAAACCACCGAATGATGCCAAGTTAATGGTGTGCAAATGTTGTGTAGTGATGTATCATTTTAAATCCCCTTGTCAGGTGTTTATACTGTTTTACGCATAAGCCATGAGTTCTTACGGATACAAATGAATAACTTATAATGCACTTGAGTAAACCATGAATGGCTAACAATGCCTTTAGGAATCCATTTTTAATTTGCATTTATTGTAAGTAATCCACAAGAAAGGATACTTTTAGTTATTCGTGCGTAACTTACAATAATCATGAAAAAGTATTCCATTTAGTGAGGTATCACATTCGTTGGTTTCGCTCCATTTAGTGAGGTATCACATTCGTTGGTTTCGCTCCATTTAGTGAGGTGTCACATTCGTTGGTTACGCTCCATTTAGTGAGGTGTCACATTCGTTGGTTTCGCTCCATTTAGTGAGGTGTCACATTCGTTGGTTTCGCTCCATTTAGTGAGGTGTCACATTCGTTGGTTTCGCCTTGTGGTAAATCAGACCTGTAGGGTATTGTGTCTAATGAATCAATATGTTTAATCAGGGTATTCCTGATAATAGGGGTCCACGAAGGACGCTACCTAAATACCAAATCAGTGAGGTACTTATTTACAATATATCAACGTGTTTGGCTAAAAGTCTCGTCAGTAGGATATTTCTGGTAAACAAACATATTTGGTGACGTGCCGTCATTAGGATGCTACTAACAGATCAATGTGTATCAGTGAGAAACTCCTACTAAATCAACACGTTTGTTTAGTTGTCACATCGGTAGAGTACTTCTGAGAAATCAATGTGTTTGGTCAGGTGTTATAATACTGTTTAGTTACTTGCACTGATCTTAAGAAACTCACAACTTACTTTTAAATAACTCTAGAGTAGCTTACAGTACACTTCATAAGTCATGAAAACTAACAAGTTAACTACTCACGAGCATATCACAAATAACCCGTCGAACAGAAATACACCTAGATCATAAAGTCTTTGTTCAGAACCAAGCACCATATACTTTTCAGTTTGCAATACGGTTGAGAAGTGAGAAACATAATGCAATAAAACATAACTGTTATTTCAACACACATTACTAACACTCTATGGTATACATATATCTGTCTATCTTTAAAAGGTAGAGACCTTCAGTTTCATCCAGGTGACCTCAAAGACATCTAACAATTTAACTTTGTTTAATTTTTTTTTCCGCATGTGGATATTCTTTGATTGGCTTTACAAAAATAAAATGCCTAGAAGTCATTGGTGTGAAAACATTTCACACTCAAACAAAGGGTTTATAATATGTTTCATATAATACTGACCTGATAAAAGCAAACCTGAATGCACTAAAGCGCCATTTTGAGCTAATTGAATCAAGGCAGACTTGGATTTCCGTTGATGTTCAATGCAGGCAAGACAATGAGGACAATAGTTAAATATTTATGACATCATTCTTTGTTCATAAGTGTATTCCAGCTAAGTAAGTCACGTTGGAAGTTCCAACCGTTGTCTGTATAATTTGAACCAGTTTAAACCAGATTATTAAACAAGTCTAAACAAATTAAAAGGAATTTTACGATTAAACCATTCTATTCAGCCTTCTCTTATGCACATCCACATATTTAATAAAGGTAAGTCAAACACTAGTTGGAACAATCAGTTTTCACACTCGAAGTTTGGAGTTGTTGTATATTAAATTTTCGTGATTTCAAATCAGAGCTTATAAATCATAATGATATAAAACTTCAATTAACACCTGTGATAATAATTAAAAATGACATAAGATGACATTATTTTAATTCATTGCTTTAAGCAGTCAGGAATAACGTAGAAAGCCCCAACAAATTGCAAACAGATATAGCTTAGGGACAAATTTTTTTCCGTATTGTTCCTGATTTCACGTTTTCAAGTAGATGATATTGTAATGTATTCTTCTGAAAGTATCGGCATATTCCAGCTTTTATCTACCTCAAAAATTAAAGTGTAAGGAATTCCAGCGTTCAATTTCTACGCTCCCTAGAAACCCAATAACATATGGTCTTGTCTGAGCTTTATACTCATCGTCCTAAACGTCGTCTAGAAACAGACAGGATCAGTCATTTAAAACCAAAACATATTTACACTCATCGTCCTAAACGTCGTCTAGAAACAGACAGGAGCAGTCATTTGAAACCAAAACATATTTACACTCATCGTCCGAAACGTCGTCTAGAAACAGGCAGGATCAGTCATTTAAAACCAAAGCAGTTTTACACTCATCGTCGAAAACATCGTCTAGAAACAGGTAGTATCAGTTATTTACAACCAAAACTCTACTACTGGTAATCATGTTTGGAATTTTGTTGTAATTGCTGGCAAGTGAATGAATGACTTGTAAAAAAATTAACAAAGTAATTTAGTCAAAGTTATAATCACAATTCAACGTTTTACCATTTTTCCAGCTTATTTTCTATGCGTTGTATAATATTCTAATTAAAAATATGTTTTAGTCTGTCATTAGAATCACTATATTTAGATAAATGATTCAACTGAAAACATGCAAGAACCTGAAAGTATTTATTGACGATAACTTCAATAGTTCGGGCTTTCCAAATATTTTCAGACACGGTTTTTTGTTTCAGTAGACATTGTCGACTGCAACAGTCCTCCGTAAAGAAACTCTAACCTTACAGTTTATATCAGATAGTTAGGTAATAAAAACAAAAAAAAACATGGCCATCCTTAGCAAGAATCCCTGAAGACTTAATTTCTCCACTTCCAACGATGGCTTGTAACCCTTGCTTCCCTCGTCCATTATTGTTGTAGTTAGCAATCTTGCTTTGCTCGTACTATTCCCGTAGTCAGCATTACAGGACGTGACGACAGTGAACAAACAAGGGATAGCAGATATTACATTTCAAATACCACCCAATGAGAACTAAGCACCCAACAACACATTAAACACAATTTTGTACGTGTTTAGCTTCTTAGGTCAGACGTGCAATTAAAGAACACATATGATATAAACACGTTGCATGTTTGATAAATGTATATAGCTGAATGATGATTCGTGTGTGTAAGCAAATATTATTTTAATGTATTATCAAATTAATAATAGGCGGATAAGATGCGTTAATTGATAGATATTACTACTAATTCAATTATTTTGAATCTGCTTCAGTCATCCTGAGTTTGATCAGTTAACTTTCGTATGCCTGTTGAGCCTCAACTTAAATTAAAACATTTTTCACCTTACACCAGTGACGATCAGTCGTTCAGACTAATCCTTGACGGCTTAGTTCGTTCTGCTTAATATTAAAGTCACGAGCTAATGTGTACTAAGACAGGAATGTTTCTTACATTTTCATAATAATACTAATATTGGTAACAATCCGGAAATTAAAATTCTTACCGTTTTAATGGAGATAGAGCAGAGAAGTGTTAATATTCTAGTATTCCGTTTCATATTGGTCTATTTAGTCACGTGATACATCAAGTGTTGCGTCCATAGATTACTCCTTCTCTATGAGGAGGAGTAATCTATGGACGCAACACTTGACCGAACACAGTGATATACTGTGTTCAGTCAAGTGTTGCGTCCATAGATTACTCCTTCTCATATCACTGTCTTCGGCCAAGTGTTGCGTCCATAGATTACTCCTCCTCATATCACTGTCTTCGTTCAAGTGTTGTGTCCATAGATTACTCCTTCTCATATCACTGTGTTCGATCAAATGTTGCGTCCATAGATTACTCCTTCTCATATCACTGTCTTCGTTCAAGTGTTGTGTCCATAGATTACTCCTTCTCATATAACTGTGTTTGGCCAGGCGTTACGACTTTGAGACACTTATGATATCATTGTGCTTGGTCAGGTGATACAATCGTGAGGCACTCCTTCTCATATCATTGTTTTTGGTCAGGTATTAAGTTCATAAGGTAAAGCTTCTGATAAATGAATGTGTCTAGTCAGTTTTTACGTCCTCTGGATGTAGCTTTTGATAACTCGGAGTGTTTAGTCAGTTGTTACGTCCGTAGAATACTCTTTCTGATAAACCAGAGTGTTTAGTGAACTGTTACGTCTATAGAATATTCCGTCTAATAAATCAGTGTGTTTAATCAACTGTTGTATCTGTAAGGTACTCCATTTGATAAATCGTCTCCCGTTGAAACAGCGATAAGTCTTTGGATTTACAACGCTAAAATCAGGGATTCAATTCCCCTCGGTGGACACAGCAGATAGCCCGATGTGGCTCTGCTTTAAAAAAATACGCACACACATTGGACAAATCAGTGTGTTTAGTCAACTCTTACATCTGTAGGGTACTCCATTTGAAAAATCAGTGTTTAGTCAAGTATTACGTCTAGAGGAGACATCTGATAATCATGTTTATTGATCTGGTGTCATAAGCGCAAAGTAAATTTTCTAATAAAACAAATTATCTGGTCACTCACGTACAATGCTACAAAATACTATTTCCAGTATAGAACTTATTTCTATATCGTTTAAGTAGGATAGTCTTTTTAGCGAACGAATAAACTTTTCAAGGGTCACATCTGTAGATTTTATTTCTGGAGAACCAATGAGTTTGATCAACTATCATGTCTGAAGTATACATCTTGTAAGTCAATTTGTCTGTGAAGATGTCCTTTAAGTTGAGTAGTCTTTTTTTTGGGGGGGGGGGTGAATCTCTTAACATTTTCAACTCTCACATCCGTAAGATTCTATATCTGATCAATTATTCTTTTTGGTGAGGTATCACAATCGTTGATTTCGCCTTGGGGTAACTCAAAGTATTTATTATAAATCAGATCTGTAGGGTATTGGGACTAATAAATCAATATGTTTAATCAAGGTATTCGTTATAATAGGGGTCCACGGAAGACGCTACCTAAATGTCAAATCAGTGAGGTACTTATTTACAATATATCAACGTGTTTGGCTAGATGTCTCGTCAATAGGACATTTCTGGTAAATCAATTTATTTGGTGACGTATCGTCATTAGGATGCTACTAACAGATCATTGTGTATCAGTGAGAAACTCCTAATAAATCAACGCGTTTGGTTAGTTGTCACATCGGTAAGGTCTTCATGGCATAACCCTACGAGTTTGGTAAGGTGTTACATCAGTAGAATAATTCTGAGAAATCAATGTGTGTGGTCAGGTGTTACATCAGTAGGGCGCTCCTGGTAAATTAAAGTATTTGGTAAAATGTAACATGAGTAGTGTATTCCATCAAATGACTGTTTGGTCAGCGGTCACATCAATAGGATACTCCTGATAAATCATCGTGTTTGGTTAGGTGTCACACCAGTAGGTTACTCCTCAGGAATCAACATTTGGTTAGACGAAAATCAGTTGGAAAATCCTAATAAACCAATGTGTCTGGTTAAATGTCAAATTATCGTGTTTATTGTGTTTTGTTAGACGTCATATCCGTATTATCTTCTTCCTTGTGAATCATTCCGGCTTATCAGACGTCATATTTGTATAATACTCTTTCACGTGAATCATTGTGGTTTATCTGACGTCATATCCATATGATACTCTTTCATGTGAATCATTGTGGTATATTTGACGTCATACTCGTATGATAATCTTTCACGTGAATCATTGGGGTTTACTTGTCATCATATCCGTATGATATTTTTCATGTGAATCATTGTGGTATATTTGACTTCATATCCTTATTAGACGTCATATTCATTTAATACTCTTTCATGTGGTTCAGTGTGGTTTATTAGAAGTCATATCCGTATGATACTCTTTCATGTGAATCAGTGTGGATTATTAGAAGTCATATCCGTATGATACTCTTTCATGTGAATCAGTGTGGATTATTAGAAGTCATATCCGTATGATATTCTTTCATGTGGTTTATTTATTCTTTGTGGTTTATTTAACGTCATATCCTTATTAGATGTCATATTCATTTAATACTCTTTCATGTGGTTCAGTGTGGTTTAAAAGAAGTCATATCCGTATGATACTCTTTCTTGTGAATCAG
This sequence comes from Limulus polyphemus, assembly GCF_000517525.1. NCBI lineage: Eukaryota > Metazoa > Arthropoda > Merostomata > Xiphosura > Limulidae > Limulus > Limulus polyphemus. Next base: position 102,932 of record NW_013666242.1, read on the forward strand.
CGTGTTTTGTTAGATGCAACATTTATGGAATATTCTTACTCTGGTTTATATTCTTAGCTTCCTCCTATAAACATTCTAATAATGTTTGGTCTCCAAGGATTTACCTGTTTATGATTTATCCGTTCTCGATAAACAAGTGGTTAAAATTGGATTAACGTGTATTTTTATATTATGAGTGGTTGTCCGGACGGATGGAGCCCCTTCCAGGGAAGACGATTTGTTTTATGGTGTTTCCTCTCTTCCTAAGCATCAGTTATAGTAGACGTGTGATGGAAAATTACTGACAAATTATAATAAACAGTTGATTATCAAACGGCCTTAAAGCTTGGTGTTGGATTACTACAGACGTTTAGTTTACGAAAATATATAAAATACTGATAATATTTGAGTAAAGACATAGTTCGTTTTCTATAATCCGCATTATTGGGTACTTGAGTTTGTAAACAGAACAACAGTGCTGATTACTATGTACGTGACACACAAATAATGGAAATTAGAACATGGTGATTACTAAAATCATGCATTTTAAATCTGACTCCAGGCAAAGATATTTCCTTACCATTTACTGATGACCAGCTATTTTTACCATTTACTGGATTGTTTCATAAAAATCTTTTAAAAAAAATTGAGACTTATTAACACTGAAAGGTTTTTGCACTGTTATATCAGCATCGTGTAGTTTTTGCATGTTTTTGATAAGACCACCACCCTCGAAACGAAAGCTAATACTGAAAATAATTTACTTAAACGAATCCCCACTGATTTTTCAATATCATTAGGCCTAATAGTTTATTTGCTGATTTGCATTTGGTTTCTGCATGGTCGATATAGTCCAATGTCCTTTGTTGGCTTAAGAAGGAAGAGTAAACAACGAAAGAACGAAAAACAGACATTAAAAGAAAATGATCAAACACAGTTAAAGATAAGTAGATTAAAAACACAGAACAAGTAAAAGAAATTCAATGTAATGACAGAGTTTTACAATCAAAAACTATTTCTATTTGTACACCTGCTAAGATAATTTATATTTTAAAACATAATTGAATTTTGCCTTAAGGACGTAGTTTTTTTGAGCAGCCATCTAACGATCTGAACACTTGTACATTCGAAATTCTGTACAAGAAAATTATATTCGTTCTATTCAAAATGTAGAAAACAAATGCTACCAAAATGCGAAATATCATCGAAGCTTTCATTTGAGGAAAATTTTTTTGAATCATAATCTGAAAAGAATGGCTTTCTTTGCACAGAATTATTATTGGCGTTGTTATAGTGAAATTATGTTAAAATGGACGGATAAAAGATTAAGTTGAATTTCGAACATCTTTGAAACGGATGTTTCTCAGCGAGAACAATAAATCTTTGTCATAACTTGCGTGTTTGGTGTTCAGCTTTGGAGAGAATTGTATGTCGTTCTGTTACACGAGTTTCATTTGCATATTTATCTACTTTACAAATTTATTCCTCGTCTCTGGCCTGCTGATTAATACCAATCTGTTTAAACTAACGTATAATTTATACTAGAAACATTTCCCATTTATAGGTTGATTATTACGAAACTGTTAATCTCAAATTCTGTCCGAAACTTAGACATTTATTAAACCCATACTTGTACTGCATTGAATGCTTTGCTTTTGCAGTTAATGAATGTAGAAATTATTGTTCTAGTGACTAGGGAGGAGGTTTGTGTATCAAGGGGTTGTGCATGGAAAAAGTTATCCTCTAACAACACAATCAACATCCAATTATTAAATTACACTATATATATATATATATTATATATATATTATATATAATATAATGCTTTACACTTTCTATAAGTCTTAAACAGAAGGAATAATAGTCATTCTATACATACTTCTGTATACAGTAAACTCTATGCAGTTCCTATTTCCTCACATTCGTGTCGCTCTTCTTTTCCAAAAATAGGCGTGTTTTAAACTTCGGTTCTTATCTTCACATAAGAATGCTTTATTAAAAGACGTTCCTTGTATAAAATGTGTAGCTAAGGACAAAGGGTTTAATTCTGAAATTACTTACACAACAGATATGTTCAAAATTATACCATTTTACTCCTTCCTATCTTGTTTACCGGTGGATCAGATGTAAGGCTATGGTCTTGCAGCACTAAAATTCTAGGTTCCATTTCCCACGGTGGTCAAAGCGCAGGTAGTCCATTGTGTAGCATTGTGCTACAAATAAAGAAACGTGCTTCTATCTTCCTTTGTTTCCAAAAATCTCATTTAAAATAGGTAACTTATTTACCAGATATCTTAATTTTACAGTCACCTATAAACCTTTAAGAAAGTACACAACATATGTTCTTTTTTAAAAAGACGAATCATTACCTTTAAGGAAGAAAAGGTGGTATTTACAATATAAAAACGTAACTTAGTTTAAGTGGGTTAAATAATTTTAAAGATAAACGACTGTTTAAGTGAAAATAACAGATGGAAACTGATTAACCTTAGCTTGCTGAAATTGTTATGGAACTAACCATGAAATTAATTGGACAGCTATCGAATTAATCTCTACACTTGATAATGATAATTAAACATTAGAGAATCGATTGAAATTCAAAAATTTAAAATATAAATATTAAATCATGATTATGGCCTAGGTTGCCATTTAAAAAAATCAGTCCTATCTTGATATATTTGAACTTCATAATCAGATAAGTTTTGTGTGTTCTGTGGTTTCAAAGATACAAATATAAAAATGACGATGAAGTTTGCAGAATGATACACCTATAAATAATTTAAATTTACAAGATCAAACATGTTGTATTATTATTTATTACGTTTCTTTGCTCTAAGACGCAGGTTGGCTCTATGGTAGAGCATTGAAGTTTGGAGCAGGTGAGCCAGGTTTGAATCTGTGCAATACTTCAAAATATCCCCCTTCCACTAGCAATTTAAAGCGGGGTGCGTTATAAGAGTGGCACTCAGTATCTTAGCGTGGACGGTGGGTGGTATGGTGCTGCTGATTGATATCGTCTCTCTAGTCAGTGCTCCCCAGTGGCACAGCGGCATATCTGCGGACTTACAAAGCTAGAAACCGGGTTTCGATACCCGTGGTGGACAGAGCACAGATAGCCAATTGTGTAGCTTTGTGCTTAATTAGAAACAATTTGCTCTGTTCACCACGGGTATCGATACCCAGGTTCTAGCGTTGTAAGTTCGTAGACATACCGCTGTGCCACTGGGGAGCATTAGAAACAAACAAACTCTAGACAGTAGTTCAAACAAGACAATGACTGACAGCATTAGTAGCTTTAGCATAAGTATAATATACTTTTTTATTGTGGTTTTTAAGAATCGTTCATTTTATTATTTAAATTAATTATAAACGGTATATTGTATCTTGGAAAAATATAAACACTACATTCTAATGCTAGATTATAGTTTTAGTAAAACATAAACAACACATAATAATGTTTAATTATAGCTTTGATAATATGTAAACAGCACATTGTAATGCTTTATTATAACTTGAGCCCTTGTAACAGTCATTAAACACAAAATCAAAATTCACAGCTTTTTAATACTCTTGTTTGTTTACTTTTTATGTTATAGCTGTATAAAGTACATACTTTACCTTTAGAAGCTGCGTGTCTATCCATCGATATATAGCGCCATCTGTTGGGTTGAAAATATATTTAAGTACGTGCATGATATGTTTACCATTTATAAAAAATCTGTATATATATATATATATTTATGGGAATATCAAAAGCGGATACCCACAGGCCAGTCAAGTAAGCAGGGAAAATCTTGTAGCGATAGTCGATAGTCCGAGCCGTTTAAGGGGTAGCTAGCCCCGCTGACATGAACAAGTAGGTAGGTAAGTAGTAGATGAAAAGGTTGCTGTTTTAGAAATTTTTGAAATGTTATACCGGAAATGTTAGCGACCTTTTTAGCATATTATGAGTGCGTACACGCATAATATACTGTAACCAATACTTTAAATGGTCAGTTTTTCGCTTAGGAATTCAATAGGGTGGTTTTTCGGCACATGAATTATTTGGAATCCTTATCGATCCCCAATATTAAGTACTACCGTACTTGATAATAAGTCAAACTAAATAGCTGTTCATACTAGATAAGGCCTTTACAACCTTAAGCATTAAAGCTGCTCGTTTCTGTTCAAATATGTTGGAAAGGCCCATAACATTGGAAGAGGGTCTAGTTTTCAACTTTTTGGGAAACTATAATACTACATGGTATTAATACATATTTTAGTAATGATCTTTCCGCTGCACTGTGATGACATTCTCCGATCCTGGTACTGGTTTCATCGATCTATCTGTAAGTAGAGGGACCGGGTGTGACCTAGTGGTTTAGCGTCTTGGGCTGTATATTGAAAGGTCACCCATATGTGGTGAAGAATAGTGCGCTCCTTCTGGTCAACAGCTCAAAATTTAGGATGGCTATAGCTGAACCTTGGAGTTTTCTGACTGGTTTAGTTCCCGTGTTGGCACTTGTATCGTTCAAGTTTAAAATAGAAATGGGTGGGCTTGTAGCCTTGTCTATTAACAAACTCTTTCTGAAACTCCATAGTTATGTCACATTACAGCCAGAAAGTTTATTGAACTCCATACATGGATCTGACTAGATTATTGAAAAAAATGATATATATATATCACAGATATGAGATAGAGAATATTTACCTATTGTTCTAGTTTCCATTTTATTTTCTACTGAGGAGGGATGATTAATAAGCCATTCATGGAGTAAACAATGCTCATCTTCAATACAGAGGAAACTTGGAAAACACAAAATGTTGATAGAAAGTGATCCAGTGACAAACATCACGTAATTGGTTTTATTTATTTATCCGTCTGCCTGTATATCTCTGATAAATTCGAATAAGGATAGAAACATATACAAGTAGATAAAATTCACTTGTAAGAAGTTATTTCTGAAGTCGATAAATAGAAAAGATAGATTTTTATTTGTACATATAAATACGGGCCAGGCGTGACCTAGAGTTTAGTGTACCGGTCTGTGTATCTGAGGGCACATGGTTCACGGCTTATTGTCGTGAAAACGCACTCCGCATTTTGGAGTCCCACTTTCAATTAGACGAGCACAAGAATTGGCAGTGGTTCCTGTTGACTAGCTGCCTTCCTCTAGTCTATCAGCTCAAGATTAGGACGGCTATGCGCAGATAGTCCTTGTGTAGTTTTACATAAATGTCAGAAATAAATCGAACACTTAGATATAATAAATGTGGATCATAAAGCCGGTTGAGTAGGTATTTTTTTCTTTCTTTCTTTTGCCACTATGTGACACTTTCACAGATGATCATGTTGTTGTTGTTTTCCACGTCTGAGAAAGCATTACAAGCAGTAGAGAAATTTTAAGTCGAAAAAATGCATTCCAGTGTTGGAATGTTTTTTTTTTCTCTCTCTCTGTTTATGGTTGCCATAGAAATTTGGTTGTGGTTTTGTAATTATTTTATTCAATTAAGGATATTCAGGCCAGTGATGGAGACGGCTGTGTGAATTTGTTGAATGTCAATATTTATATGTATAATTTATGATGGAAAATTCCAAAGAAATCCAGGCAAAAAAATAAATAAATATATAAAACAGAAGAGGACCACGTAAAAATTTGAACACTATAATCATCGTGCAAATCAAATTGTAATAATAAACAAATCCACAAGTCCATAATAAAGAACCTAACCTAATTGTTCCATAGTATTACTGACAGTTCCACCACCTTCATTGTTCTAGTTTCGTATCGTGAAATACAACTGGAAACAAATGATAAATTACCAGCTTCGCGGCGGAAACATCAAATTAAAGTCATAATTAAGCACGAAAAAGAAATATTCTGAGGCCTTCCGAGAACTGAAATACAAAGGTATCATCAGCCGCAAATGTTCTTGCTAACTACGTCATACACTGAGACTCACTTAGTAAATGAATCAATACATCCTTGTCTCACGTTACGTTAAGAATATAACTACGTTGTCACGCAAGTGACGTATCGTCTATTAAGATTCTAGAGAGGTAACAAAATCATTGTATTTTTGTGCTTATAAAACAAAAGTGTTTTTTTTTCTCCTCTCAGTCGTTAACGTTGAGTTAGAATTAAGGAACATTCAGTAGTAGTTTTAATAGCGTGATTGCCTGAGTGAAAAAAAAATATTAATTTCGGATCCAATTTGTTTGTTAGTTTGTTGAATTTCGCGCAAAACTACTAGAGGGCTACCTGTTCAAGCCGTCCATGATTTAAAAGTGACAGCCTACAAGCAAAGCAGATTAATCAATGCTACCCACCGCTAAGTTATGAACTACTTATGGGATTTGACCGTCACCCTTATAACGCACCCACTGCCAATGTTCGGATAACTTTTTTTCGTTGTGTGTGTGTGTATGTGGTGGCAACGGGGTGCGAACCACAGAACATTGGATCCATAATAAGTCACGCTAGCCATTGCGCCGATTCGGGATATATACAAATACAAACGGTGGATTTACCCTTGATTTCTTTCAACTCTGACTAAGTACACTTGAAACCTCATTATTAACGAAGAACTTTATATATGATGCTGTGCATCTATTTTACGTTAAACTAAAAGGTTAGGTTATAACTGAGTATGCTGCTCAGTCTCCGGACGATTTGATTCTTTAAGAGTGAACACCTGGTATAGAAAGTGACTAGATAATCGTTTTCTCTAGGATTAGACACACTTTGCCTCTTAGAAAGCTAAGCCATTGACCAATCCCGTACCAAGAGCGTAAGAAAGCGGGAACATATAGATCAGCCGAGTGAATCCCATACACGTAAGAATAATCCTCAGTTAACTGATCATCCTTGATAATGGCTGGAGACGGCTTAAATGGGTAATGAAGAAAAGCTTTAATATAAGTTTAACATGACAGCAAATGTACAACGTTTCGACAAGGTTTTGTCATCATCAGGTGACAAAACCTTGTCGAAACGTTGTACATTTGCT